>NW_028142223.1:0-121465 GCF_055691185.1 Crinia signifera | reverse complement strand
AACAGTTGCCAGGGCAACCATGGGCATGGAAGGCGGCTTAAGGGGGCCTGGACCCGCCCACTTCCGCTTTGGGGGCCAGCAACAGTTGCCAGGGCAACCATGGGCATGGCAGGGGGCTTAAGGGGGCCTGGAAACGCCCACTTCCGCTTTGGGGGCCAGCAACAGTTGCCAGGGCAACCCTGGGCATGGCAGGGGGCTTAAGGGCGCCAGGACCCGCCCACTTCCGCTTTGGGGGCCAGCAACAGTTGCCAGGGCAACCATGGGCATGGAAGGGGGCTTAAGGGGGCCTGGACCCGCCCACTTCCGCTTTGGGGGCCAGCAACAGTTGCCAGGGCAACCCTGGGCATGGCAGGGGGCTTAAGGGGGCCTAGACCCGCCCACTTCCGCTTTGGGGGCCAGCAACAGTTGCCAGGGCAACCCTGGCCATGGCAGGGTGCTTGAGGGCGCCTGGACCCGCGCACTTCCGCTTTGAAGGGGGCAGCAACAGTTGCCAGGGCTACCCTGGGCACGGCAGGGGGCATAAGGGGGCCTGGACCCGCCCACTTCCGCTTTGGGGGCCAGCATTAGTTGCCAGGGCAACCATGGGCATGGAAGAGGGCTTAAGGGGGCCTGGAAACGCCCACTTCCGCTTTGGGGGGCAGCAACAGTTGCCAGGGCAACCCTGGGCATGGCAGGGGGCTTAAGGGGGTCTGGACCCGCCCACTTCCGCTTTGGGGGCCAGCAACAGTTGCCAGGGCAACCCTGGGCATGGCAGGGGGCATAAGTGGGCCTGGACCCGCCCACTTCCGCTTTGGGGGCCAGCAACAGTTGCCAGGGCAACCCTGGGCATGGCAGGGGGCTTAAGGGGGCCTGGACATGCCCACTTCCGCTTTGGGGGCCAGCAACAGTTGCCAGGGCAACCCTGGGCATGGCAGGGGGCTTAAGGGGGCCTAGACCCGCCCACTTCCGCTTTGGGGGCCAGCAACAGTTGCCAGGGCAACCCTGGGCATGGCAGGGGGCTTAAGGGGCCTGGACCCGCCCACTTCCGCTTTGGGGGCCAGCAACAGTTGCCAGGGCAACCCTGGCCATGGCAGGGGGCTTAAGGGCGCCATGACCCGCCCACTTCCGCTTTGGGGGCCAGCATTAGTTGCCAGGGCAACCATGGGCATGGAAGGGGGCTTAAGGGGGCCTGGAAACGCCCACTTCCGCTTTGGGGGCCAGCAACAGTTGCCAGGGCAACCCTGGCCATGGCAGGGGGCTTAAGGGCGCCAGGACCCGCCCACTTCCGCTTTGGGGGCCAGCAACAGTTGCCAGGGCAACCCTTGGGCATGGCAGGGCTTTGGGGGCCAGCAACAGTTGCCAGGGCAACCCTTGGGCATGGCTGGCCCCCAAAGCGGAAGTGGGCGTTTCCAGGCGCCCTTAAGCCCCCTGCCATGCCCAGGGTTGTCCTGGCAACTGTTGCTGGCCCCCAAAGCGGAAGTGGGCGGGTCCTGGCGCCCTTAAGCCCCCTGCCATGCCCAATGTTGCCCTGGCAACTGTTGCTGGCCCCCAAAGCGGAAGTGGGCGGGTCCTGGCGCCCTTAAGCCCCATGCCATGCCCAGGGTTGCCCTGGCAACTGTTGCTGGCCCTCAAAGCGGAAGCTTTGAGGGACCCGCCCACTTCCGCTTTGAAGGGGGCAGCAACAGTTGCCAGGGCTACCCTGGGCATGGCAGGGGGCATAAGGGGGCCTGGACCCGCCCACTTCCGCTTTGGGGGCCAGCATTAGTTGCCAGGGCAACCATGGGCATGGAAGGGGGCTTAAGGGGGCCTGGACCCGCCCACTTCCGCTTTGGGGGCCAGCAACAGTTGCCAGGGCAACCCTGGGCATGGCAGGGGGCTTAAGGGGGCCTAGACCCGCCCACTTCCGCTTTGGGGGCCAGCAACAGTTGCCAGGGCAACCATGGGCATGGCAGGGGGCTTAAGGGGGCCTGGAAACGCCCACTTCCGCTTTGGGGGCCAGCAACAGTTGCCAGGGCAACCCTGGGCATGGCAGGGGGCTTAAGGGGGCCTGGACCTGCCCACTTCCGCTTTGGGGGCCAGCAACAGTTGCCAGGGCAACCATGGGCATGGCAGGGGGCTTAAGCGGGCCTGGACCCGCCCACTTCCGCTTTGGGGGCCAGCAACAGTTGCCAGGGCAACCCTAGGCATGGCAGGGGGCTTAAGGGGGCCTGGACCCGCCCACTTCCGCTTTGGGGGCCAGCAACAGTTGCCAGGGCAACCCTGGGCATGGCAGGGGGCTTAAGGGGGCCTGACCCGCCCACTTCCGCTTTGGGGGCCAGCAACAGTTGCCAGGGCAACCCTGGGCATGGCAGGGGGCTTAAGGGGGCCTGGACCCGCCCACTTCCGCTTTGGGGGCCAGCAACAGTTGCCAGGGCAACCCTGGGCATGGCAGGGGGCTTAAGGGGGCCTGGACCCGCCCACTTCCGCTTTGGGGGCCAGCAACAGTTGCCAGGGAAACCCTGGGCATGGCAGGGGGCTTAAGGGGGCCTGGACCCGCCCACTTCCGCTTTGGGGGCCAGCAACAGTTGCCAGGGCAACCCTGGGCATGGCAGGGGGCTTAAGGGGGCCTAGACCTGCCCACTTCCGCTTTGGGGGCCAGCAACAGTTGCCAGGGCAACCCTGGGCATGGCAGGGGGCTTAAGGGGGCCTGGACCCGCCCACTTCAGCTTTGGGGACCAGCAACAATTGCCAGGGCTACCCTTGGCATGGCAGGGGGCTTGAGGGCGCCTGGACCCGCCCACTTCCGCTTTGGGGGCCAGCAACAGTTGCCAGGGCTACCCTGGGCATGGCAGGGGGCTTAAGGGGGCCTGGACCTGCCCACTTCCGCTTTGGGGGCCAGCAACAGTTGCCAGGGCAACCATGGGCATGGAAGGGGGCTTAAGGGGGCCTGGACCCGCCCACTTCCGCTTTGGGGCCAGCAACAGTTGCCAGGACAACCATGGGCATGGCAGGGGCTTAAGGGCGCCTGGAAACGCCCACTTCCGCTTTGGGGGCCAACAACAGTTGCCAGGACAACCATGGGCATGGCAGGGGGCTTAAGGGCGCCTGGACCCGCCCACTTCCGCTTTGGGGGCCAGCAACAGTTGCCAGGGCAACCCTGGGCATGGCAGGGGGCTTAAGGGGGCCTGGACCTGCCCACTTCCGCTTTGGGGGCCAGCAACAGTTGCCAGGGCAACCATGGGCATGGCAGGGGGCTTAAGGGCGCCTGGACCCGCCCACTTCCGCTTTGGGGGCCAGCAACAGTTGCCAGGGCAACCCAGGGCATGGCAGGGGGCTTAAGGGCGCCAGGACCCGCCCACTTCCGCTTTGGGGGCCAGCAACAGTTGCCAGGACAACCATGGGCATTGCAGGGGGCTTAAGGGCGCCTGGACCAGCCCACTTCCGCTTTGGGGGCAAGCAACAGTTGCCAGGGCAACCCTGGGCATGGCAGGGGGCTTAAGGGGGCCTGGACCCGCCCACTTCCGCTTTGGGGGCCAGCAACAGTTGCCAGGGCAACCCTGGCCATGGCAGGGGGCTTAAGGGCGCCAGGACCCGCCCACTTCCGCTTTGGGGGCCAGCAACAGTTGCCAGGGCAACCCTGGGCATGGCAGGGGGTATAAGTGGGCCTGGACCCGCCCACTTCCGCTTTGGGGGCCAGCAACAGTTGCCAGGGCAAGCATGGGCATGGAAGGCGGCTTAAGGGGGCCTGGACCCGCCCACTTCCGCTTTGGGGGCCAGCAACAGTTGCCAGGGCAACCATGGGCATGGCAGGGGGCATAAGTGGGCCTGGACCCGCCCACTTCCGCTTTGGGGGCCAGCAACAGTTGCCAGGGCAACCCTGGGCATGGCAGGGGGCTTAAGGGGGCCTAGACCCGCCCACTTCCGCTTTGGGGGCCAGCAACAGTTGCCAGGGCAACCATGGGCATGGCAGGGGGCTTAAGGGGGCCTGGACCCGTCCACTTCCGCTTTGGGGGCCAGCAACAGTTGCCAGGGCAACCCTGGGCATGGCAGGGGGCTTAAGGGGGCCTGGACCCGCCCACTTCCGCTTTGGGGGCCAGCAACAGTTGCCAGGGCAACCCTGGGCATGGCAGGGGGCTTAAGGGGGCCTGGACCCGCCCACTTCCGCTTTGGGGGCCAGCAACAGTTGCCAGAGAAACCCTGGGCATGGCAGGGGGCTTAGGGGGGCCTGGACCCGCCCAATTCCGCTTTGGGGGCCAGCATCAGTTGCCAGGGCAACCCTGGGCATGGCAGGGGGCTTAAGGGGGCCTGGACCCGCCCACTTCCGCTTTGGGGGCAAGCAACAGTTGCCAGGGCAACCCTGGGCATGGCAGGGGGCTTAAGGGGGCCTGGACCCGCCCACTTCCGCTTTGGGGGCCAGCAACAGTTGCCAGGGCAACCCTGGCCATGGCAGGGGGCTTAAGGGCGCCAGGACCCGCCCACTTCCGCTTTGGGGGCCAGCAACAGTTGCCAGGGCAACCCTGGGCATGGCAGGGGGTATAAGTGGGCCTGGACCCGCCCACTTCCGCTTTGGGGGCCAGCAACAGTTGCCAGGGCAAGCATGGGCATGGAAGGCGGCTTAAGGGGGCCTGGACCCGCCCACTTCCGCTTTGGGGGCCAGCAACAGTTGCCAGGGCAACCATGGGCATGGCAGGGGGCATAAGTGGGCCTGGACCCGCCCACTTCCGCTTTGGGGGCCAGCAACAGTTGCCAGGGCAACCCTGGGCATGGCAGGGGGCTTAAGGGGGCCTAGACCCGCCCACTTCCGCTTTGGGGGCCAGCAACAGTTGCCAGGGCAACCATGGGCATGGCAGGGGGCTTAAGGGGGCCTGGACCCGCCCACTTCCGCTTTGGGGGCCAGCAACAGTTGCCAGGACAACCCTGGGCATGGCAGGGGGCTTAAGGGGGCCTGGACCCGCCCACTTCCGCTTTGGGGGCCAGCAACAGTTGCCAGGGCAACCCTGGGCATGGCAGGGGGCTTAAGGGGGCCTGGACCCGCCCACTTCCGCTTTGGGGGCCAGCAACAGTTGCCAGAGAAACCCTGGGCATGGCAGGGGGCTTAGGGGGGCCTGGACCCGCCCAATTCCGCTTTGGGGGCCAGCATCAGTTGCCAGGGCAACCCTGGGCATGGCAGGGGGCTTAAGGGGGCCTGGACCCGCCCACTTCCGCTTTGGGGGCCAGCAACAGTTGCCAGGGCAACCCTGGGCATGGCAGGGGGCTTAAGGGGGCCTGGACCCGCCCACTTCCGCTTTGGGGGCCAGCAACAGTTGCCAGAGAAACCCTGGGCATGGCAGGGGGCTTAGGGGGGCCTGGACCCGCCCAATTCCGCTTTGGGGGCCAGCATCAGTTGCCAGGGCAACCCTGGGCATGGCAGGGGGCTTAAGGGGGCCTGGACCCGCCCACTTCCGCTTTGGGGACCAGCAACAATTGCCAGGGCTACCCTGGGCATGGCAGGGGGCTTAAGGGGGCCTGGACCCGCCCACTTCCGCTTTGGGGGCCAGCAACAGTTGCCAGGGCTACCCTGGGCATGGCAGGGGGCTTAAGGGGGCCTGGACCCGCCCACTTCCGCTTTGAAGGGGGCAGCAACAGTTGCCAGGACAACCATGGGCATTGCAGGGGGCTTAAGGGCGCCTGGAAACGCCCACTTCCGCTTTGGGGGCCAGCAACAGTTGCCAGGACAACCCTGGCCATGGCAGGGGGCTTAAGGGCGCCAGGACCCGCCCACTTCCGCTTTGGGGGCCAGCAACAGTTGCCAGGGCAACCCTGGGCATGGCAGGGTGCTTGAGGGCGCCTGGACCCGCCCACTTCCGCTTTGAAGGGGGCAGCAACAGTTGCCAGGGCTACCCTGGGCACGGCAGGGGGCATAAGGGGGCCTGGACCCGCCCACTTCCGCTTTGGGGGCCAGCATTAGTTGCCAGGGCAACCATGGGCATGGAAGAGGGCTTAAGGGGGCCTGGAAACGCCCACTTCCGCTTTGGGGGCCAGCAACAGTTGCCAGGGCAACCCTGGGCATGGCAGGGGGCTTAAGGGGGCCTGGACCCGCCCAATTCCGCTTTGGGGGCCAGCAACAGTTGCCAGGGCAACCCTGGGCATGGCAGGGGGCTTAAGGGGGCCTGGACCCGCCCACTTCCGCTTTGGGGGCCAGCAACAGTTGCCATGGCAACCCTGGCCATGGCAGGGGGCTTAAGGGCGCCAGGACCCGCCCACTTCCGCTTTGGGGGCCAGCAACAGTTGCCAGGGCAACCCTGGGCATGGCAGGGGGCATAAGTGGGCCTGGACCCGCCCACTTCCGCTTTGGGGGCCAGCAACAGTTGCCAGGGCAACCATGGGCATGGCAGGGGGCTTAAGGGGGCCTGGACCCGCCCACTTCCGCTTTGGGGGCCAGCAACAGTTGCCATGGCAACCCTGGCCATGGCAGGGGGCTTAAGGGCGCCAGGACCCGCCCACTTCCGCTTTGGGGGCCAGCAACAGTTGCCAGGGCAACCCTGGGCATGGCAGGGGGCATAAGTGGGCCTGGACCCGCCCACTTCCGCTTTGGGGGCCAGCAACAGTTGCCAGGGCAACCATGGGCATGGAAGGCGGCTTAAGAGGGTCTGGACCCGCCCACTTCCGCTTTGGGGGCCAGCAACAATTGCCAGGGCTACCCTTGGCATGGCAGGGGGCTTAAGGGGGCCTGGACCCGCCCACTTCCGCTTTGGGGGCCAGCAACAGTTGCCAGGGCAACCCTGGGCATGGCAGGGGGCTTAAGGGGGCCTGGACCCGCCCACTTCAGCTTTGGGGACCAGCAACAATTGCCAGGGCTACCCTTGGCATGGCAGGGGGCTTGAGGGCGCCTGGACCCGCCCACTTCCGCTTTGGGGGCCAGCAACAGTTGCCAGGGCTACCCTGGGCATGGCAGGGGGCTTAAGGGGGCCTGGACCTGCCCACTTCCGCTTTGGGGGCCAGCAACAGTTGCCAGGGCAACCATGGGCATGGAAGGGGGCTTAAGGGGGCCTGGACCCGCCCACTTCCGCTTTGGGGGCCAGCAACAGTTGCCAGGGCTACCCTGGGCATGGAATGGGGCTTAAGGGCGCCAGGAGCCGCCCACTTCCGCTTTGGGGGCCAGCAACAGTTGCCAGGACAACCCTGGGCATGGCAGGGGGCTTAAGGGCGCCTGGAAACGCCCACTTCCGCTTTGGGGGCCAGCAACAGTTGCCAGGACAACCATGGGCATGGCAGGGGGCTTAAGGGCGCCTGGACCCGCCCACTTCCGCTTTGGGGGCCAGCAACAGTTGCTAAGGCAACCCTGGGCATGGCAGGGGGCTTAAGGGGGCCTGGACCCGCCCACTTCCGCTTTGGGGGCCAGCAACAGTTGCCAGAGAAACCCTGGGCATGGCAGGGGGCTTAGGGGGGCCTGGACCCGCCCACTTCCGCTTTGGGGGCCAGCAACAGTTGCCAGGGCAACCCTGGGCATGGCAGGGGGCTTAAGGGGGCCTAGACCCGCCCACTTCCGCTTTGGGGGCCAGCAACAGTTGCCAGGGCAACCATGGGCATGGAAGGGGGCTTAAGGGGGCCTGGACCCGCCCACTTCCGCTTTGGGGGCCAGCAACAGTTGCCAGGACAACCCTGGGCATGGCAGGGGGCTTAAGGGCGCCTGGAAACGCCCACTTCCGCTTTGGGGGCCAGCAACAGTTGCCAGGACAACCATGGGCATGGCAGGGGGCTTAAGGGCGCCTGGACCCGCCCACTTCCGCTTTGGGGGCCAGCAACAGTTGCCAGGGCAACCCTGGGCATGGCAGGGGGCTTAAGGGGGCCTGGACCTGCCCACTTCCGCTTTGGGGGCCAGCAACAGTTGCCAGGGCAACCATGGGCATGGCAGGGGGCTTAAGGGCGCCTGGACCCGCCCACTTCCGCTTTGGGGGCCAGCAACAGTTGCCAGGGCAACCCAGGGCATGGCAGGGGGCTTAAGGGCGCCAGGACCCGCCCACTTCCGCTTTGGGGGCCAGCAACAGTTGCCAGGACAACCATGGGCATTGCAGGGGGCTTAAGGGCGCCTGGACCAGCCCACTTCCGCTTTGGGGGCAAGCAACAGTTGCCAGGGCAACCCTGGGCATGGCAGGGGGTTTAAGGGGGCCTGGACCCGCCCACTTCCGCTTTGGGGGCCAGCAACAGTTGCCAGGGCAACCCTGGCCATGGCAGGGGGCTTAAGGGCGCCAGGACCCGCCCACTTCCGCTTTGGGGGCCAGCAACAGTTGCCAGGGCAACCCTGGGCATGGCAGGGGGCTTAAGGGCGCCAGGACCCGCCCACTTCCGCTTTGGGGGCCAGCAACAGTTGCCAGGGCAACCATGGGCATGGAAGGGGGCTTAAGGGGGCCTGGACCCGCCCACTTCCGCTTTGGGGGCCAGCAACAGTTGCCAGGGCAACCCTGGGCATGGCAGGGGGCTTAAGGGGGCCTAGACCCGCCCACTTCCGCTTTGGGGGCCAGCAACAGTTGCCAGGGCAACCATGGGCATGGCAGGGGGCTTAAGGGGGCCTGGAAACGCCCACTTCCGCTTTGGGGGCCAGCAACAGTTGCCAGGGCAACCCTGGGCATGGCAGGGGGCTTAAGGGGGCCTGGACCTACCCACTTCCGCTTTGGGGGCCAGCAACAGTTGCCAGGGCAACCATGGGCATGGCAGGGGGCTTAAGCGGGCCTGGACCCGCCCACTTCCGCTTTGGGGGCCAGCAACAGTTGCCAGGGCAACCCTGGGCATGGCAGGGGGCTTAAGGGGGCCTGGACCCGCCCACTTCCGCTTTGGGGGCCAGCAACAGTTGCCAGGGCAACCCTGGGCATGGCAGGGGGCTTAAGGGGGCCTGACCCGCCCACTTCCGCTTTGGGGGCCAGCAACAGTTGCCAGGGCAACCCTGGGCATGGCAGGGGGCTTAAGGGGGCCTGGACCCGCCCACTTCCGCTTTGGGGGCCAGCAACAGTTGCCAGGGCAACCCTGGGCATGGCAGGGGGCTTAAGGGGGCCTGGACCCGCCCACTTCCGCTTTGGGGGCCAGCAACAGTTGCCACGGAAACCCTGGGCATGGCAGGGGGCTTAAGGGGGCCTGGACCCGCCCACTTCCGCTTTGGGGGCCAGCAACAGTTGCCAGGGCAACCCTGGGCATGGCAGGGGGCTTAAGGGGGCCTAGACCTGCCCACTTCCGCTTTGGGGGCCAGCAACAGTTGCCAGGGCAACCCTGGGCATGGCAGGGGGCTTAAGGGGGCCTGGACCCGCCCACTTCAGCTTTGGGGACCAGCAACAATTGCCAGGGCTACCCTTGGCATGGCAGGGGGCTTGAGGGCGCCTGGACCCGCCCACTTCCGCTTTGGGGGCCAGCAACAGTTGCCAGGGCTACCCTGGGCATGGCAGGGGGCTTAAGGGGGCCTGGACCTGCCCACTTCCGCTTTGGGGGCCAGCAACAGTTGCCAGGGCAACCATGGGCATGGAAGGGGGCTTAAGGGGGCCTGGACCCGCCCACTTCCGCTTTGGGGGCCAGCAACAGTTGCCAGGACAACCATGGGCATGGCAGGGGGCTTAAGGGCGCCTGGAAACGCCCACTTCCGCTTTGGGGGCCAACAACAGTTGCCAGGACAACCATGGGCATGGCAGGGGGCTTAAGGGCGCCTGGACCCGCCCACTTCCGCTTTGGGGGCCAGCAACAGTTGCCAGGGCAACCCTGGGCATGGCAGGGGGCTTAAGGGGGCCTGGACCTGCCCACTTCCGCTTTGGGGGCCAGCAACAGTTGCCAGGGCAACCATGGGCATGGCAGGGGGCTTAAGGGCGCCTGGACCCGCCCACTTCC
The DNA here is from genome assembly GCF_055691185.1 of Crinia signifera. Taxonomy (NCBI): domain Eukaryota; kingdom Metazoa; phylum Chordata; class Amphibia; order Anura; family Myobatrachidae; genus Crinia; species Crinia signifera. The sequence continues at coordinate 111,661 of NW_028142223.1, read as the reverse complement.
GCTTTGGGGGCCAGCAACAGTTGCCAGGGCAACCCAGGGCATGGCAGGGGGCTTAAGGGCGCCAGGACCCGCCCACTTCCGCTTTGGGGGCCAGCAACAGTTGCCAGGACAACCATGGGCATTGCAGGGGGCTTAAGGGCGCCTGGACCAGCCCACTTCCGCTTTGGGGGCAAGCAACAGTTGCCAGGGCAACCCTGGGCATGGCAGGGGGCTTAAGGGGGCCTGGACCCGCCCACTTCCGCTTTGGGGGCCAGCAACAGTTGCCAGGGCAACCCTGGCCATGGCAGGGGGCTTAAGGGCGCCAGGACCCGCCCACTTCCGCTTTGGGGGCCAGCAACAGTTGCCAGGGCAACCCTGGGCATGGCAGGGGGTATAAGTGGGCCTGGACCCGCCCACTTCCGCTTTGGGGGCCAGCAACAGTTGCCAGGGCAAGCATGGGCATGGAAGGCGGCTTAAGGGGGCCTGGACCCGCCCACTTCCGCTTTGGGGGCCAGCAACAGTTGCCAGGGCAACCATGGGCATGGCAGGGGGCATAAGTGGGCCTGGACCCGCCCACTTCCGCTTTGGGGGCCAGCAACAGTTGCCAGGGCAACCCTGGCCATGGCAGGGGGCTTAAGGGCGCCTGGACCCGCCCACTTCCGCTTTGGGGGCCAGCAACAGTTGCCAGGGCAACCCTGGCCATGGCAGGGGGCTTAAGGGCGCCAGGACCCGCCCACTTCCGCTTTGGGGGCCAGCAACAGTTGCCAGGGCAACCCTGGCCATGGCAGGGGGCTTAAGGGCGCCAGGACCCGCCCACTTCCGCTTTGGGGGCCAGCAACAGTTGCCAGGGCAACCCTGGGCATGGCAGGGGGCATAAATGGGCCTGGACCCGCCCACTTCCGCTTTGGGGGCCAGCAACAGTTGCCAGGGCAAGCATGGGCATGGAAGGCGGCTTAAGGGGGCCTGGACCCGCCCACTTCCGCTTTGGGGGCCAGCAACAGTTGCCAGGGCAACCATGGGCATGGCAGGGGGCATAAGTGGGCCTGGACCCGCCCACTTCCGCTTTGGGGGCCAGCAACAGTTGCCAGGGCAACCATGGGCATGGAAGGCGGCTTAAGGGGGCCTGGACCCGCCCACTTCCGCTTTGGGGGCCAGCAACAGTTGCCAGGGCAACCATGGGCATGGCAGGGGGCTTAAGGGGGCCTGGACCCGCCCACTTCCGCTTTGGGGGCCAGCAACAGTTGCCAGGGCAACCATGGGCATGGAAGGCGGCTTAAGGGGTCCTGGACCCGCCCACTTCCGCTTTGGGGGCCAGCAACAGTTGCCAGGGCAACCATGGGCATGGCAGGGGGCTTAAGGGCGCCTGGACCCGCCCACTTCCGCTTTGGGGGCCAGCAACAGTTGCCAGGGCAACCCTGGGCATGGCAGGGGGCTTAAGGGGGCCTGGACCCGCCCACTTCCGCTTTGGGGGCCAGCAACAGTTGCCAGGGCAACCCTGGCCATGGCAGGGGGCTTAAGGGCGCCAGGACCCGCCCACTTCCGCTTTGGGGGCCAACAACAGTTGCCAGGGCAACCCTGGGCATGGCAGGGTGCTTGAGGGCGCCTGGACCCGCCCACTTCCGCTTTGAAGGGGGCAGCAACAGTTGCCAGGGCTACCCTGGGCATGGCAGGGGGCATAAGGGGGGCTGGACCCGCCCACTTCCGCTTTGGGGGCCAGCATTAGTTGCCAGGGCAACCATGGGCATGGAAGGGGGCTTAAGGGGGCCTGGAAACGCCCACTTCCGCTTTGGGGGCCAGCAACAGTTGCCAGGGCAACCCTGGCCATGGCAGGGTGCTTGAGGGCGCCTGGTCCCGCGCACTTCCGCTTTGAAGGGGGCAGCAACAGTTGCCAGGGCTACCCTGGGCACGGCAGGGGGCATAAGGGGGCCTGGACCCGCCCACTTCCGCTTTGGGGGCCAGCATTAGTTGCCAGGGCAACCATGGGCATGGAAGAGGGCTTAAGGGGGCCTGGAAACGCCCACTTCCGCTTTGGGGGCCAGCAACAGTTGCCAGGGCAACCCTGGGCATGGCAGGGGGCTTAAGGGGGTCTGGACCCGCCCACTTCCGCTTTGGGGGCCAGCAACAGTTGCCAGGGCAACCCTGGGCATGGCAGGGGGCTTAAGGGGGTCTGGACCCGCCCACTTCCGCTTTGGGGGCCAGCAACAGTTGCCAGGGCTACCCTGGGCATGGCAGGGGGCTTAAGGGGGCCTGGACCCGCCTACTTCCGCTTTGGGGGCCAGCAACAGTTGCCAGGGCTACCCTGGGCATGGCAGGGGGCTTAAGGGCGCCAGGACCCGCCCACTTCCGCTTTGGGGGCCAGCAACAGTTGCCAGGACAACCATGGGCATTGCAGGGGGCTTAAGGGCGCCTGGACCAGCCCACTTCCGCTTTGGGGGCAAGCAACAGTTGCCAGGGCAACCCTGGGCATGGCAGTGGGCTTAAGGGGGCCTGGACCCGCCCACTTCCGCTTTGGGGGCCAGCAACAGTTGCCAGGGCAACCCTGGCCATGGCAGGGGGCTTAAGGGCGCCAGGACCCGCCCACTTCCGCTTTGGGGGCCAGCAACAGTTGCCAGGGCAACCCTGGCCATGGCAGGGGGCTTATGGGCGCCAGGACCCGCCCACTTCCGCTTTGGGGGCCAGCAACAGTTGCCAGGGCAACCCTGGGCATGGCAGGGGGCATAAGTGGGCCTGGACCCGCCCACTTCCGCTTTGGGGGCCAGCAACAGTTGCCAGGGCAACCATGGGCATGGAAGGCGGCTTAAGGGGGCCTGGACCCGCCCACTTCCGCTTTGGGGGCCAGCAACAGTTGCCAGGGCAACCATGGGCATGGCAGGGGGCATAAGTGGGCCTGGACCCGCCCACTTCCGCTTTGGGGGCCAGCAACAGTTGCCAGGGCAACCATGGGCATGGAAGGCGGCTTAAGGGGGCCTGGACCCGCCCACTTCCGCTTTGGGGGCCAGCAACAGTTGCCAGGGCAACCATGGGCATGGCAGGGGGCTTAAGGGGGCCTGGAAACGCCCACTTCCGCTTTGGGGGCCAGCAACAGTTGCCAGGGCAACCCTGGGCATGGCAGGGGGCTTAAGGGCGCCAGGACCCGCCCACTTCCGCTTTGGGGGCCAGCAACAGTTGCCAGGGCAACCATGGGCATGGAAGGGGGCTTAAGGGGGCCTGGACCCGCCCACTTCCGCTTTGGGGGCCAGCAACAGTTGCCAGGGCAACCCTGGGCATGGCAGGGGGCTTAAGGGGGCCTAGACCCGCCCACTTCCGCTTTGGGGGCCAGCAACAGTTGCCAGGGCAACCATGGGCATGGCAGGGGGCTTAAGGGGGCCTGGAAACGCCCACTTCCGCTTTGGGGGCCAGCAACAGTTGCCAGGGCAACCCTGGGCATGGCAGGGGGCTTAAGGGCGCCAGGACCCGCCCACTTCCGCTTTGGGGGCCAGCAACAGTTGCCAGGGCAACCATGGGCATGGAAGGGGGCTTAAGGGGGCCTGGAAACGCCCACTTCCGCTTTGGGGGCCAGCAACAGTTGCCAGGACAACCATGGGCATGGCAGGGGGCTTAAGGGCGCCTGGACCCGCCCACTTCCGCTTTGGGGGCCAGCAACAGTTGCCAGGGCAACCCTGGGCATGGCAGGGGGCTTAAGGGGGCCTGGACCTGCCCACTTCCGCTTTGGGGGCCAGCAACAGTTGCCAGGGCAACCATGGGCATGGCAGGGGGCTTAAGGGGGCCTGGACCCGCCCACTTCCGCTTTGGGGGCCAGCAACAGTTGCCAGGGCAACCATGGGCATGGAAGAGGGCTTAAGGGGGCCTGGAAACGCCCACTTCCGCTTTGGGGGCCAGCAACAGTTGCCAGGGCAACCCTGGGCATGGCAGGGGGCTTAAGGGGGTCTGGACCCGCCCACTTCCGCTTTGGGGGCCAGCAACAGTTGCCAGGGCAACCCTGGGCATGGCAGGGGGCTTAAGGGGGCCTGGACCCGCCTACTTCCGCTTTGGGGGCCAGCAACAGTTGCCAGGGCTACCCTGGGCATGGCAGGGGGCTTAAGGGCGCCAGGACCCGCCCACTTCCGCTTTGGGGGCCAGCAACAGTTGCCAGGACAACCATGGGCATTGCAGGGGGCTTAAGGGCGCCTGGACCAGCCCACTTCCGCTTTGGGGGCAAGCAACAGTTGCCAGGGCAACCCTGGGCATGGCAGGGGGCTTAAGGGGGCCTGGACCCGCCCACTTCCGCTTTGGGGGCCAGCAACAGTTGCCAGGGCAACCCTGGCCATGGCAGGGGGCTTAAGGGCGCCAGGACCCGCCCACTTCCGCTTTGGGGGCCAGCAACAGTTGCCAGGGCAACCCTGGCCATGGCAGGGGGCTTATGGGCGCCAGGACCCGCCCACTTCCGCTTTGGGGGCCAGCAACAGTTGCCAGGGCAACCCTGGGCATGGCAGGGGGCATAAGTGGGCCTGGACCCGCCCACTTCCGCTTTGGGGGCCAGCAACAGTTGCCAGGGCAACCATGGGCATGGAAGGCGGCTTAAGGGGGCCTGGACCCGCCCACTTCCGCTTTGGGGGCCAGCAACAGTTGCCAGGGCAACCATGGGCATGGCAGGGGGCATAAGTGGGCCTGGACCCGCCCACTTCCGCTTTGGGGGCCAGCAACAGTTGCCAGGGCAACCATGGGCATGGAAAGCGGCTTAAGGGGGCCTGGACCCGCCCACTTCCGCTTTGGGGGCCAGCAACAGTTGCCAGGGCAACCATGGGCATGGCAGGGGGCTTAAGGGGGCCTGGAAACGCCCACTTCCGCTTTGGGGGCCAGCAACAGTTGCCAGGGCAACCCTGGGCATGGCAGGGGGCTTAAGGGCGCCAGGACCCGCCCACTTCCGCTTTGGGGGCCAGCAACAGTTGCCAGGGCAACCATGGGCATGGAAGGGGGCTTAAGGGGGCCTGGACCCGCCCACTTCCGCTTTGGGGGCCAGCAACAGTTGCCAGGGCAACCCTGGGCATGGCAGGGGGCTTAAGGGGGCCTAGACCCGCCCACTTCCGCTTTGGGGGCCAGCAACAGTTGCCAGGGCAACCCTGGCCATGGCAGGGTGCTTGAGGGCGCCTGGACCCGCGCACTTCCGCTTTGAAGGGGGCAGCAACAGTTGCCAGGGCTACCCTGGGCACGGCAGGGGGCATAAGGGGGCCTGGACCCGCCCACTTCCGCTTTGGGGGCCAGCATTAGTTGCCAGGGCAACCATGGGCATGGAAGAGGGCTTAAGGGGGCCTGGAAACGCCCACTTCCGCTTTGGGGGCCAGCAACAGTTGCCAGGGCAACCCTGGGCATGGCAGGGGGCTTAAGGGGGTCTGGACCCGCCCACTTCCGCTTTGGGGGCCAGCAACAGTTGCCAGGGCAACCCTGGGCATGGCAGGGGGCATAAGTGGGCCTGGACCCGCCCACTTCCGCTTTGGGGGCCAGCAACAGTTGCCAGGGCAACCCTGGGCATGGCAGGGGGCTTAAGGGGGCCTGGACATGCCCACTTCCGCTTTGGGGGCCAGCAACAGTTGCCAGGGCAACCCTGGGCATGGCAGGGGGCTTAAGGGGGCCTAGACCCGCCCACTTCCGCTTTGGGGGCCAGCAACAGTTGCCAGGGCAACCCTGGGCATGGCAGGGGGCTTAAGGGGGCCTGGACCCGCCCACTTCCGCTTTGGGGACCAGCAACAATTGCCAGGGCTACCCTGGGCATGGCAGGGGGCTTAAGGGGGCCTGGACCCGCCTACTTCCGCTTTGGGGGCCAGCAACAGTTGCCAGGGCTACCCTGGGCATGGCAGGGGGCTTAAGGGGGCCTGGACCTGCCCACTTCCGCTTTGGGGGCCAGCAACAGTTGCCAGGGCAACCATGGGCATGGAAGGGGGCTTAAGGGGGCCTGGACCCGCCCACTTCCGCTTTGGGGGCCAGCAACAGTTGCCAGGGCTACCCTGGGCATGGAATGGGGCTTAAGGGCGCCAGGAGCCGCCCACTTCCGCTTTGAGGGCCAGCAACAGTTGCCAGGACAACCCTGGGCATGGCAGGGGGCTTAAGGGCGCCTGGAAACGCCCACTTCCGCTTTGGGGGCCAGCAACAGTTGCCAGGACAACCATGGGCATGGCAGGGGGCTTAAGGGGGCCTGGACACGCCCACTTCCGCTTTGGGGGCCGGCAACAGTTGCCAGGGCAACCCTGGGCATGGCAGGGGGCTTAAGGGGGCCTGGACCCGCCCACTTCCGCTTTGGGGGCCAGCAACAGTTGCCAGGGCAACCCTGGGCATGGCAGGGTGCTTGAGGGCGCCTGGACCCGCCCACTTCCGCTTTGAAGGGGGCAGCAACAGTTGCCAGGGCTACCCTGGGCATGGCAGGGGGCATAAGGGGGCCTGGACCCGCCCACTTCCGCTTTGGGGGCCAGCATTAGTTGCCAGGGCAACCATGGGCATGGAAGAGGGCTTAAGGGGGCCTGGAAACGCCCACTTCCGCTTTGGGGGCCAGCAACAGTTGCCAGGGCAACCCTGGGCATGGCAGGGGGCTTAAGGGGGTCTGGACCCGCCCACTTCCGCTTTGGGGGCCAGCAACAGTTGCCAGGGCAACCCTGGGCATGGCAGGGGGCATAAGTGGGCCTGGACCCGCCCACTTCCGCTTTGGGGGCCAGCAACAGTTGCCAGGGCAACCCTGGGCATGGCAGGGGGCTTAAGGGGGCCTGGACATGCCCACTTCCGCTTTGGGGGCCAGCAACAGTTGCCAGGGCAACCCTGGGCATGGCAGGGGGCTTAAGGGGGCCTAGACCCGCCCACTTCCGCTTTGGGGGCCAGCAACAGTTGCCAGGGCAACCCTGGGCATGGCAGGGGGCTTAAGGGGGCCTGGACCCGCCCACTTCCGCTTTGGGGACCAGCAACAATTGCCAGGGCTACCCTGGGCATGGCAGGGGGCTTAAGGGGGCCTGGACCCGCCTACTTCCGCTTTGGGGGCCAGCAACAGTTGCCAGGGCTACCCTGGGCATGGCAGGGGGCTTAAGGGGGCCTGGACCTGCCCACTTCCGCTTTGGGGGCCAGCAACAGTTGCCAGGGCAACCATGGGCATGGAAGGGGGCTTAAGGGGGCCTGGACCCGCCCACTTCCGCTTTGGGGGCCAGCAACAGTTGCCAGGGCTACCCTGGGCATGGAATGGGGCTTAAGGGCGCCAGGAGCCGCCCACTTCCGCTTTGAGGGCCAGCAACAGTTGCCAGGACAACCCTGGGCATGGCAGGGGGCTTAAGGGCGCCTGGAAACGCCCACTTCCGCTTTGGGGGCCAGCAACAGTTGCCAGGACAACCATGGGCATGGCAGGGGGCTTAAGGGGGCCTGGACACGCCCACTTCCGCTTTGGGGGCCGGCAACAGTTGCCAGGGCAACCCTGGGCATGGCAGGGGGCTTAAGGGGGCCTGGACCCGCCCACTTCCGCTTTGGGGGCCAGCAACAGTTGCCAGGACAACCCTGGGCATGGCAGGGGGCTTAAGGGCGCCTGGAAACGCCCACTTCCGCTTTGGGGGCCAGCAACAGTTGCCAGGACAACCATGGGCATGGCAGGGGGCTTAAGGGCGCATGGACCCGCCCACTTCCGCTTTGGGGGCCAGCAACAGTTGCCAGGGCAACCCTGGCCATGGCAGGGGGCTTAAGGGCGCCTGGACCCGCCCACTTCCGCTTTGGGGGCCAGCAACAGTTGCCAGGGCAACCCTGGCCATGGCAGGGGGCTTAAGGGCGCCAGGACCCGCCCACTTCCGCTTTGGGGGCCAGCAACAGTTGCCAGGGCAACCCTGGCCATGGCAGGGGGCTTAAGGGCGCCAGGACCCGCCCACTTCCGCTTTGGGGGCCAGCAACAGTTGCCAGGGCAACCCTGGGCATGGCAGGGGGCATAAGTGGGCCTGGACCCGCCCACTTCCGCTTTGGGGGCCAGCAACAGTTGCCAGGGCAAGCATGGGCATGGAAGGCGGCTTAAGGGGGCCTGGACCCGCCCACTTCCGCTTTGGGGGCCAGCAACAGTTGCCAGGGCAACCATGGGCATGGCAGGGGGCATAAGTGGGCCTGGACCCGCCCACTTCCGCTTTGGGGGCCAGCAACAGTTGCCAGGGCAACCATGGGCATGGAAGGCGGCTTAAGGGGGCCTGGACCCGCCCACTTCCGCTTTGGGGGCCAGCAACAGTTGCCAGGGCAACCATGGGCATGGCAGGGGGCTTAAGGGGGCCTGGACCCGCCCACTTCCGCTTTGGGGGCCAGCAACAGTTGCCAGGGCAACCATGGGCATGGAAGGCGGCTTAAGGGGTCCTGGACCCGCCCACTTCCGCTTTGGGGGCCAGCAACAGTTGCCAGGGCAACCATGGGCATGGCAGGGGGCTTAAGGGCGCCTGGACCCGCCCACTTCCGCTTTGGGGGCCAGCAACAGTTGCCAGGGCAACCCTGGGCATGGCAGGGGGCTTAAGGGGGCCTGGACCCGCCCACTTCCGCTTTGGGGGCAAGCAACAGTTGCCAGGGCAACCCTGGCCATGGCAGGGGGCTTAAGGGCGCCAGGACCCGCCCACTTCCGCTTTGGGGGCCAACAACAGTTGCCAGGGCAACCCTGGGCATGGCAGGGTGCTTGAGGGCGCCTGGACCCGCCCACTTCCGCTTTGAAGGGGCAGCAACAGTTGCCAGGGCTACCCTGGGCATGGCAGGGGGCATAAGGGGGCCTGGACCCGCCCACTTCCGCTTTGGGGGCCAGCATTAGTTGCCAGGGCAACCATGGGCATGGAAGGGGGCTTAAGGGGGCCTGGAAACGCCCACTTCCGCTTTGGGGGCCAGCAACAGTTGCCAGGGCAACCCTGGCCATGGCAGGGTGCTTGAGGGCGCCTGGACCGGCGCACTTCCGCTTTGAAGGGGGCAGCAACAGTTGCCAGGGCTACCCTGGGCACGGCAGGGGGCATAAGGGGGCCTGGACCCGCCCACTTCCGCTTTGGGGGCCAGCATTAGTTGCCAGGGCAACCATGGGCATGGAAGAGGGCTTAAGGGGGCCTGGAAACGCCCACTTCCGCTTTGGGGGCCAGCAACAGTTGCCAGGGCAACCCTGGGCATGGCAGGGGGCTTAAGGGGGTCTGGACCCGCCCACTTCCGCTTTGGGGGCCAGCAACAGTTGCCAGGGCAACCCTGGGCATGGCAGGGGGCTTAAGGGGGCCTGGACCCGCCTACTTCCGCTTTGGGGGCCAGCAACAGTTGCCAGGGCTACCCTGGGCATGGCAGGGGGCTTAAGGGCGCCAGGACCCGCCCACTTCCGCTTTGGGGGCCAGCAACAGTTGCCAGGACAACCATGGGCATTGCAGGGGGCTTAAGGGCGCCTGGACCAGCCCACTTCCGCTTTGGGGGCAAGCAACAGTTGCCAGGGCAACCCTGGGCATGGCAGGGGGCTTAAGGGGGCCTGGACCCGCCCACTTCCGCTTTGGGGGCCAGCAACAGTTGCCAGGGCAACCCTGGCCATGGCAGGGGGCTTAAGGGCGCCAGGACCCGCCCACTTCCGCTTTGGGGGCCAGCAACAGTTGCCAGGGCAACCCTGGCCAATGGCAGGGGGCTTATGGGCGCCAGGACCCGCCCACTTCCGCTTTGGGGGCCAGCAACAGTTGCCAGGGCAACCCTGGGCATGGCAGGGGGCATAAGTGGGCCTGGACCCGCCCACTTCCGCTTTGGGGGCCAGCAACAGTTGCCAGGGCAACCATGGGCATGGAAGGCGGCTTAAGGGGGCCTGGACCCGCCCACTTCCGCTTTGGGGGCCAGCAACAGTTGCCAGGGCAACCATGGGCATGGCAGGGGGCATAAGTGGGCCTGGACCCGCCCACTTCCGCTTTGGGGGCCAGCAACAGTTGCCAGGGCAACCATGGGCATGGAAGGCGGCTTAAGGGGGCCTGGACCCGCCCACTTCCGCTTTGGGGGCCAGCAACAGTTGCCAGGGCAACCATGGGCATGGCAGGGGGCTTAAGGGGGCCTGGAAACGCCCACTTCCGCTTTGGGGGCCAGCAACAGTTGCCAGGGCAACCCTGGGCATGGCAGGGGGCTTAAGGGCGCCAGGACCCGCCCACTTCCGCTTTGGGGGCCAGCAACAGTTGCCAGGGCAACCATGGGCATGGAAGGGGGCTTAAGGGGGCCTGGACCCGCCCACTTCCGCTTTGGGGGCCAGCAACAGTTGCCAGGGCAACCCTGGGCATGGCAGGGGGCTTAAGGGGGCCTAGACCCGCCCACTTCCGCTTTGGGGGCCAGCAACAGTTGCCAGGGCAACCATGGGCATGGCAGGGGGCTTAAGGGGGCCTGGAAACGCCCACTTCCGCTTTGGGGGCCAGCAACAGTTGCCAGGGCAACCCTGGGCATGGCAGGGGGCTTAAGGGCGCCAGGACCCGCCCACTTCCGCTTTGGGGGCCAGCAACAGTTGCCAGGGCAACCATGGGCATGGAAGGGGGCTTAAGGGGGCCTGGAAACGCCCACTTCCGCTTTGGGGGCCAGCAACAGTTGCCAGGACAACCATGGGCATGGCAGGGGGCTTAAGGGCGCCTGGACCCGCCCACTTCCGCTTTGGGGGCCAGCAACAGTTGCCAGGGCAACCCTGGGCATGGCAGGGGGCTTAAGGGGGCCTGGACCTGCCCACTTCCGCTTTGGGGGCCAGCAACAGTTGCCAGGGCAACCATGGGCATGGCAGGGGGCTTAAGGGGGCCTGGACCCGCCCACTTCCGCTTTGGGGGCCAGCAACAGTTGCCAGGGCAACCATGGGCATGGAAGAGGGCTTAAGGGGGCCTGGAAACGCCCACTTCCGCTTTGGGGGCCAGCAACAGTTGCCAGGGCAACCCTGGGCATGGCAGGGGGCTTAAGGGGGTCTGGACCCGCCCACTTCCGCTTTGGGGGCCAGCAACAGTTGCCAGGGCAACCCTGGGCATGGCAGGGGGCTTAAGGGGGCCTGGACCCGCCTACTTCCGCTTTGGGGGCCAGCAACAGTTGCCAGGGCTACCCTGGGCATGGCAGGGGGCTTAAGGGCGCCAGGACCCGCCCACTTCCGCTTTGGGGGCCAGCAACAGTTGCCAGGACAACCATGGGCATTGCAGGGGGCTTAAGGGCGCCTGGACCAGCCCACTTCCGCTTTGGGGGCAAGCAACAGTTGCCAGGGCAACCCTGGGCATGGCAGGGGGCTTAAGGGGGCCTGGACCCGCCCACTTCCGCTTTGGGGGCCAGCAACAGTTGCCAGGGCAACCCTGGCCATGGCAGGGGGCTTAAGGGCGCCAGGACCCGCCCACTTCCGCTTTGGGGGCCAGCAACAGTTGCCAGGGCAACCCTGGCCATGGCAGGGGGCTTATGGGCGCCAGGACCCGCCCACTTCCGCTTTGGGGGCCAGCAACAGTTGCCAGGGCAACCCTGGGCATGGCAGGGGGCATAAGTGGGCCTGGACCCGCCCACTTCCGCTTTGGGGGCCAGCAACAGTTGCCAGGGCAACCATGGGCATGGAAGGCGGCTTAAGGGGGCCTGGACCCGCCCACTTCCGCTTTGGGGGCCAGCAACAGTTGCCAGGGCAACCATGGGCATGGCAGGGGGCATAAGTGGGCCTGGACCCGCCCACTTCCGCTTTGGGGGCCAGCAACAGTTGCCAGGGCAACCATGGGCATGGAAGGCGGCTTAAGGGGGCCTGGACCCGCCCACTTCCGCTTTGGGGGCCAGCAACAGTTGCCAGGGCAACCATGGGCATGGCAGGGGGCTTAAGGGGGCCTGGAAACGCCCACTTCCGCTTTGGGGGCCAGCAACAGTTGCCAGGGCAACCCTGGGCATGGCAGGGGGCTTAAGGGCGCCAGGACCCGCCCACTTCCGCTTTGGGGGCCAGCAACAGTTGCCAGGGCAACCATGGGCATGGAAGGGGGCTTAAGGGGGCCTGGACCCGCCCACTTCCGCTTTGGGGGCCAGCAACAGTTGCCAGGGCAACCCTGGGCATGGCAGGGGGCTTAAGGGGGCCTAGACCCGCCCACTTCCGCTTTGGGGGCCAGCAACAGTTGCCAGGGCAACCCTGGCCATGGCAGGGTGCTTGAGGGCGCCTGGACCCGCGCACTTCCGCTTTGAAGGGGGCAGCAACAGTTGCCAGGGCTACCCTGGGCACGGCAGGGGGCATAAGGGGGCCTGGACCCGCCCACTTCCGCTTTGGGGGCCAGCATTAGTTGCCAGGGCAACCATGGGCATGGAAGAGGGCTTAAGGGGGCCTGGAAACGCCCACTTCCGCTTTGGGGGGCAGCAACAGTTGCCAGGGCAACCCTGGGCATGGCAGGGGGCTTAAGGGGGTCTGGACCCGCCCACTTCCGCTTTGGGGGCCAGCAACAGTTGCCAGGGCAACCCTGGGCATGGCAGGGGGCATAAGTGGGCCTGGACCCGCCCACTTCCGCTTTGGGGGCCAGCAACAGTTGCCAGGGCAACCCTGGGCATGGCAGGGGGCTTAAGGGGGCCTGGACATGCCCACTTCCGCTTTGGGGGCCAGCAACAGTTGCCAGGGCAACCCTGGGCATGGCAGGGGGCTTAAGGGGGCCTAGACCCGCCCACTTCCGCTTTGGGGGCCAGCAACAGTTGCCAGGGCAACCCTGGGCATGGCAGGGGGCTTAAGGGGCCTGGACCCGCCCACTTCCGCTTTGGGGGCCAGCATTAGTTGCCAGGGCAACCATGGGCATGGAAGGGGGCTTAAGGGGGCCTGGAAACGCCCACTTCCGCTTTGGGGGCCAGCAACAGTTGCCAGGGCAACCCTGGCCATGGCAGGGGGCTTAAGGGCGCCAGGACCCGCCCACTTCCGCTTTGGGGGCCAGCAACAGTTGCCAGGGCAACCCTTGGGCATGGCAGGGCTTTGGGGGCCAGCAACAGTTGCCAGGGCAACCCTTGGGCATGGCTGGCCCCCAAAGCGGAAGTGGGCGTTTCCAGGCGCCCTTAAGCCCCCTGCCATGCCCAGGGTTGTCCTGGCAACTGTTGCTGGCCCCCAAAGCGGAAGTGGGCGGGTCCTGGCGCCCTTAAGCCCCCTGCCATGCCCAATGTTGCCCTGGCAACTGTTGCTGGCCCCCAAAGCGGAAGTGGGCGGGTCCTGGCGCCCTTAAGCCCCATGCCATGCCCAGGGTTGCCCTGGCAACTGTTGCTGGCCCTCAAAGCGGAAGCTTTGAGGGACCCGCCCACTTCCGCTTTGAAGGGGGCAGCAACAGTTGCCAGGGCTACCCTGGGCATGGCAGGGGGCATAAGGGGGCCTGGACCCGCCCACTTCCGCTTTGGGGGCCAGCATTAGTTGCCAGGGCAACCATGGGCATGGAAGGGGGCTTAAGGGGGCCTGGACCCGCCCACTTCCGCTTTGGGGGCCAGCAACAGTTGCCAGGGCAACCCTGGGCATGGCAGGGGGCTTAAGGGGGCCTAGACCCGCCCACTTCCGCTTTGGGGGCCAGCAACAGTTGCCAGGGCAACCATGGGCATGGCAGGGGGCTTAAGGGGGCCTGGAAACGCCCACTTCCGCTTTGGGGGCCAGCAACAGTTGCCAGGGCAACCCTGGGCATGGCAGGGGGCTTAAGGGGGCCTGGACCTGCCCACTTCCGCTTTGGGGGCCAGCAACAGTTGCCAGGGCAACCATGGGCATGGCAGGGGGCTTAAGCGGGCCTGGACCCGCCCACTTCCGCTTTGGGGGCCAGCAACAGTTGCCAGGGCAACCCTAGGCATGGCAGGGGGCTTAAGGGGGCCTGGACCCGCCCACTTCCGCTTTGGGGGCCAGCAACAGTTGCCAGGGCAACCCTGGGCATGGCAGGGGGCTTAAGGGGGCCTGACCCGCCCACTTCCGCTTTGGGGGCCAGCAACAGTTGCCAGGGCAACCCTGGGCATGGCAGGGGGCTTAAGGGGGCCTGGACCCGCCCACTTCCGCTTTGGGGGCCAGCAACAGTTGCCAGGGCAACCCTGGGCATGGCAGGGGGCTTAAGGGGGCCTGGACCCGCCCACTTCCGCTTTGGGGGCCAGCAACAGTTGCCAGGGAAACCCTGGGCATGGCAGGGGGCTTAAGGGGGCCTGGACCCGCCCACTTCCGCTTTGGGGGCCAGCAACAGTTGCCAGGGCAACCCTGGGCATGGCAGGGGGCTTAAGGGGGCCTAGACCTGCCCACTTCCGCTTTGGGGGCCAGCAACAGTTGCCAGGGCAACCCTGGGCATGGCAGGGGGCTTAAGGGGGCCTGGACCCGCCCACTTCAGCTTTGGGGACCAGCAACAATTGCCAGGGCTACCCTTGGCATGGCAGGGGGCTTGAGGGCGCCTGGACCCGCCCACTTCCGCTTTGGGGGCCAGCAACAGTTGCCAGGGCTACCCTGGGCATGGCAGGGGGCTTAAGGGGGCCTGGACCTGCCCACTTCCGCTTTGGGGGCCAGCAACAGTTGCCAGGGCAACCATGGGCATGGAAGGGGGCTTAAGGGGGCCTGGACCCGCCCACTTCCGCTTTGGGGGCCAGCAACAGTTGCCAGGACAACCATGGGCATGGCAGGGGGCTTAAGGGCGCCTGGAAACGCCCACTTCCGCTTTGGGGGCCAACAACAGTTGCCAGGACAACCATGGGCATGGCAGGGGGCTTAAGGGCGCCTGGACCCGCCCACTTCCGCTTTGGGGGCCAGCAACAGTTGCCAGGGCAACCCTGGGCATGGCAGGGGGCTTAAGGGGGCCTGGACCTGCCCACTTCCGCTTTGGGGGCCAGCAACAGTTGCCAGGGCAACCATGGGCATGGCAGGGGGCTTAAGGGCGCCTGGACCCGCCCACTTCCGCTTTGGGGGCCAGCAACAGTTGCCAGGGCAACCCAGGGCATGGCAGGGGGCTTAAGGGCGCCAGGACCCGCCCACTTCCGCTTTGGGGGCCAGCAACAGTTGCCAGGACAACCATGGGCATTGCAGGGGGCTTAAGGGCGCCTGGACCAGCCCACTTCCGCTTTGGGGGCAAGCAACAGTTGCCAGGGCAACCCTGGGCATGGCAGGGGGCTTAAGGGGGCCTGGACCCGCCCACTTCCGCTTTGGGGGCCAGCAACAGTTGCCAGGGCAACCCTGGCCATGGCAGGGGGCTTAAGGGCGCCAGGACCCGCCCACTTCCGCTTTGGGGGCCAGCAACAGTTGCCAGGGCAACCCTGGGCATGGCAGGGGGTATAAGTGGGCCTGGACCCGCCCACTTCCGCTTTGGGGGCCAGCAACAGTTGCCAGGGCAAGCATGGGCATGGAAGGCGGCTTAAGGGGGCCTGGACCCGCCCACTTCCGCTTTGGGGGCCAGCAACAGTTGCCAGGGCAACCATGGGCATGGCAGGGGGCATAAGTGGGCCTGGACCCGCCCACTTCCGCTTTGGGGGCCAGCAACAGTTGCCAGGGCAACCCTGGGCATGGCAGGGGGCTTAAGGGGGCCTAGACCCGCCCACTTCCGCTTTGGGGGCCAGCAACAGTTGCCAGGGCAACCATGGGCATGGCAGGGGGCTTAAGGGGGCCTGGACCCGTCCACTTCCGCTTTGGGGGCCAGCAACAGTTGCCAGGGCAACCCTGGGCATGGCAGGGGGCTTAAGGGGGCCTGGACCCGCCCACTTCCGCTTTGGGGGCCAGCAACAGTTGCCAGGGCAACCCTGGGCATGGCAGGGGGCTTAAGGGGGCCTGGACCCGCCCACTTCCGCTTTGGGGGCCAGCAACAGTTGCCAGAGAAACCCTGGGCATGGCAGGGGGCTTAGGGGGGCCTGGACCCGCCCAATTCCGCTTTGGGGGCCAGCATCAGTTGCCAGGGCAACCCTGGGCATGGCAGGGGGCTTAAGGGGGCCTGGACCCGCCCACTTCCGCTTTGGGGGCAAGCAACAGTTGCCAGGGCAACCCTGGGCATGGCAGGGGGCTTAAGGGGGCCTGGACCCGCCCACTTCCGCTTTGGGGGCCAGCAACAGTTGCCAGGGCAACCCTGGCCATGGCAGGGGGCTTAAGGGCGCCAGGACCCGCCCACTTCCGCTTTGGGGGCCAGCAACAGTTGCCAGGGCAACCCTGGGCATGGCAGGGGGTATAAGTGGGCCTGGACCCGCCCACTTCCGCTTTGGGGGCCAGCAACAGTTGCCAGGGCAAGCATGGGCATGGAAGGCGGCTTAAGGGGGCCTGGACCCGCCCACTTCCGCTTTGGGGGCCAGCAACAGTTGCCAGGGCAACCATGGGCATGGCAGGGGGCATAAGTGGGCCTGGACCCGCCCACTTCCGCTTTGGGGGCCAGCAACAGTTGCCAGGGCAACCCTGGGCATGGCAGGGGGCTTAAGGGGGCCTAGACCCGCCCACTTCCGCTTTGGGGGCCAGCAACAGTTGCCAGGGCAACCATGGGCATGGCAGGGGGCTTAAGGGGGCCTGGACCCGCCCACTTCCGCTTTGGGGGCCAGCAACAGTTGCCAGGACAACCCTGGGCATGGCAGGGGGCTTAAGGGGGCCTGGACCCGCCCACTTCCGCTTTGGGGGCCAGCAACAGTTGCCAGGGCAACCCTGGGCATGGCAGGGGGCTTAAGGGGGCCTGGACCCGCCCACTTCCGCTTTGGGGGCCAGCAACAGTTGCCAGAGAAACCCTGGGCATGGCAGGGGGCTTAGGGGGGCCTGGACCCGCCCAATTCCGCTTTGGGGGCCAGCATCAGTTGCCAGGGCAACCCTGGGCATGGCAGGGGGCTTAAGGGGGCCTGGACCCGCCCACTTCCGCTTTGGGGGCCAGCAACAGTTGCCAGGGCAACCCTGGGCATGGCAGGGGGCTTAAGGGGGCCTGGACCCGCCCACTTCCGCTTTGGGGGCCAGCAACAGTTGCCAGAGAAACCCTGGGCATGGCAGGGGGCTTAGGGGGGCCTGGACCCGCCCAATTCCGCTTTGGGGGCCAGCATCAGTTGCCAGGGCAACCCTGGGCATGGCAGGGGGCTTAAGGGGGCCTGGACCCGCCCACTTCCGCTTTGGGGACCAGCAACAATTGCCAGGGCTACCCTGGGCATGGCAGGGGGCTTAAGGGGGCCTGGACCCGCCCACTTCCGCTTTGGGGGCCAGCAACAGTTGCCAGGGCTACCCTGGGCATGGCAGGGGGCTTAAGGGGGCCTGGACCCGCCCACTTCCGCTTTGAAGGGGGCAGCAACAGTTGCCAGGACAACCATGGGCATTGCAGGGGGCTTAAGGGCGCCTGGAAACGCCCACTTCCGCTTTGGGGGCCAGCAACAGTTGCCAGGACAACCCTGGCCATGGCAGGGGGCTTAAGGGCGCCAGGACCCGCCCACTTCCGCTTTGGGGGCCAGCAACAGTTGCCAGGGCAACCCTGGGCATGGCAGGGTGCTTGAGGGCGCCTGGACCCGCCCACTTCCGCTTTGAAGGGGGCAGCAACAGTTGCCAGGGCTACCCTGGGCACGGCAGGGGGCATAAGGGGGCCTGGACCCGCCCACTTCCGCTTTGGGGGCCAGCATTAGTTGCCAGGGCAACCATGGGCATGGAAGAGGGCTTAAGGGGGCCTGGAAACGCCCACTTCCGCTTTGGGGGCCAGCAACAGTTGCCAGGGCAACCCTGGGCATGGCAGGGGGCTTAAGGGGGCCTGGACCCGCCCAATTCCGCTTTGGGGGCCAGCAACAGTTGCCAGGGCAACCCTGGGCATGGCAGGGGGCTTAAGGGGGCCTGGACCCGCCCACTTCCGCTTTGGGGGCCAGCAACAGTTGCCATGGCAACCCTGGCCATGGCAGGGGGCTTAAGGGCGCCAGGACCCGCCCACTTCCGCTTTGGGGGCCAGCAACAGTTGCCAGGGCAACCCTGGGCATGGCAGGGGGCATAAGTGGGCCTGGACCCGCCCACTTCCGCTTTGGGGGCCAGCAACAGTTGCCAGGGCAACCATGGGCATGGCAGGGGGCTTAAGGGGGCCTGGACCCGCCCACTTCCGCTTTGGGGGCCAGCAACAGTTGCCATGGCAACCCTGGCCATGGCAGGGGGCTTAAGGGCGCCAGGACCCGCCCACTTCCGCTTTGGGGGCCAGCAACAGTTGCCAGGGCAACCCTGGGCATGGCAGGGGGCATAAGTGGGCCTGGACCCGCCCACTTCCGCTTTGGGGGCCAGCAACAGTTGCCAGGGCAACCATGGGCATGGAAGGCGGCTTAAGAGGGTCTGGACCCGCCCACTTCCGCTTTGGGGGCCAGCAACAATTGCCAGGGCTACCCTTGGCATGGCAGGGGGCTTAAGGGGGCCTGGACCCGCCCACTTCCGCTTTGGGGGCCAGCAACAGTTGCCAGGGCAACCCTGGGCATGGCAGGGGGCTTAAGGGGGCCTGGACCCGCCCACTTCAGCTTTGGGGACCAGCAACAATTGCCAGGGCTACCCTTGGCATGGCAGGGGGCTTGAGGGCGCCTGGACCCGCCCACTTCCGCTTTGGGGGCCAGCAACAGTTGCCAGGGCTACCCTGGGCATGGCAGGGGGCTTAAGGGGGCCTGGACCTGCCCACTTCCGCTTTGGGGGCCAGCAACAGTTGCCAGGGCAACCATGGGCATGGAAGGGGGCTTAAGGGGGCCTGGACCCGCCCACTTCCGCTTTGGGGGCCAGCAACAGTTGCCAGGGCTACCCTGGGCATGGAATGGGGCTTAAGGGCGCCAGGAGCCGCCCACTTCCGCTTTGGGGGCCAGCAACAGTTGCCAGGACAACCCTGGGCATGGCAGGGGGCTTAAGGGCGCCTGGAAACGCCCACTTCCGCTTTGGGGGCCAGCAACAGTTGCCAGGACAACCATGGGCATGGCAGGGGGCTTAAGGGCGCCTGGACCCGCCCACTTCCGCTTTGGGGGCCAGCAACAGTTGCTAAGGCAACCCTGGGCATGGCAGGGGGCTTAAGGGGGCCTGGACCCGCCCACTTCCGCTTTGGGGGCCAGCAACAGTTGCCAGAGAAACCCTGGGCATGGCAGGAGGCTTAGGGGGGCCTGGACCCGCCCACTTCCGCTTTGGGGGCCAGCAACAGTTGCCAGGGCAACCCTGGGCATGGCAGGGGGCTTAAGGGGGCCTAGACCCGCCCACTTCCGCTTTGGGGGCCAGCAACAGTTGCCAGGGCAACCATGGGCATGGAAGGGGGCTTAAGGGGGCCTGGACCCGCCCACTTCCGCTTTGGGGGCCAGCAACAGTTGCCAGGACAACCCTGGGCATGGCAGGGGGCTTAAGGGCGCCTGGAAACGCCCACTTCCGCTTTGGGGGCCAGCAACAGTTGCCAGGACAACCATGGGCATGGCAGGGGGCTTAAGGGCGCCTGGACCCGCCCACTTCCGCTTTGGGGGCCAGCAACAGTTGCCAGGGCAACCCTGGGCATGGCAGGGGGCTTAAGGGGGCCTGGACCTGCCCACTTCCGCTTTGGGGGCCAGCAACAGTTGCCAGGGCAACCATGGGCATGGCAGGGGGCTTAAGGGCGCCTGGACCCGCCCACTTCCGCTTTGGGGGCCAGCAACAGTTGCCAGGGCAACCCAGGGCATGGCAGGGGGCTTAAGGGCGCCAGGACCCGCCCACTTCCGCTTTGGGGGCCAGCAACAGTTGCCAGGACAACCATGGGCATTGCAGGGGGCTTAAGGGCGCCTGGACCAGCCCACTTCCGCTTTGGGGGCAAGCAACAGTTGCCAGGGCAACCCTGGGCATGGCAGGGGGCTTAAGGGGGCCTGGACCCGCCCACTTCCGCTTTGGGGGCCAGCAACAGTTGCCAGGGCAACCCTGGCCATGGCAGGGGGCTTAAGGGCGCCAGGACCCGCCCACTTCCGCTTTGGGGGCCAGCAACAGTTGCCAGGGCAACCCTGGGCATGGCAGGGGGCTTAAGGGCGCCAGGACCCGCCCACTTCCGCTTTGGGGGCCAGCAACAGTTGCCAGGGCAACCATGGGCATGGAAGGGGGCTTAAGGGGGCCTGGACCCGCCCACTTCCGCTTTGGGGGCCAGCAACAGTTGCCAGGGCAACCCTGGGCATGGCAGGGGGCTTAAGGGGGCCTAGACCCGCCCACTTCCGCTTTGGGGGCCAGCAACAGTTGCCAGGGCAACCATGGGCATGGCAGGGGGCTTAAGGGGGCCTGGAAACGCCCACTTCCGCTTTGGGGGCCAGCAACAGTTGCCAGGGCAACCCTGGGCATGGCAGGGGGCTTAAGGGGGCCTGGACCTACCCACTTCCGCTTTGGGGGCCAGCAACAGTTGCCAGGGCAACCATGGGCATGGCAGGGGGCTTAAGCGGGCCTGGACCCGCCCACTTCCGCTTTGGGGGCCAGCAACAGTTGCCAGGGCAACCCTGGGCATGGCAGGGGGCTTAAGGGGGCCTGGACCCGCCCACTTCCGCTTTGGGGGCCAGCAACAGTTGCCAGGGCAACCCTGGGCATGGCAGGGGGCTTAAGGGGGCCTGACCCGCCCACTTCCGCTTTGGGGGCCAGCAACAGTTGCCAGGGCAACCCTGGGCATGGCAGGGGGCTTAAGGGGGCCTGGACCCGCCCACTTCCGCTTTGGGGGCCAGCAACAGTTGCCAGGGCAACCCTGGGCATGGCAGGGGGCTTAAGGGGGCCTGGACCCGCCCACTTCCGCTTTGGGGGCCAGCAACAGTTGCCAGGGAAACCCTGGGCATGGCAGGGGGCTTAAGGGGGCCTGGACCCGCCCACTTCCGCTTTGGGGGCCAGCAACAGTTGCCAGGGCAACCCTGGGCATGGCAGGGGGCTTAAGGGGGCCTAGACCTGCCCACTTCCGCTTTGGGGGCCAGCAACAGTTGCCAGGGCAACCCTGGGCATGGCAGGGGGCTTAAGGGGGCCTGGACCCGCCCACTTCAGCTTTGGGGACCAGCAACAATTGCCAGGGCTACCCTTGGCATGGCAGGGGGCTTGAGGGCGCCTGGACCCGCCCACTTCCGCTTTGGGGGCCAGCAACAGTTGCCAGGGCTACCCTGGGCATGGCAGGGGGCTTAAGGGGGCCTGGACCTGCCCACTTCCGCTTTGGGGGCCAGCAACAGTTGCCAGGGCAACCATGGGCATGGAAGGGGGCTTAAGGGGGCCTGGACCCGCCCACTTCCGCTTTGGGGGCCAGCAACAGTTGCCAGGACAACCATGGGCATGGCAGGGGGCTTAAGGGCGCCTGGAAACGCCCACTTCCGCTTTGGGGGCCAACAACAGTTGCCAGGACAACCATGGGCATGGCAGGGGGCTTAAGGGCGCCTGGACCCGCCCACTTCCGCTTTGGGGGCCAGCAACAGTTGCCAGGGCAACCCTGGGCATGGCAGGGGGCTTAAGGGGGCCTGGACCTGCCCACTTCCGCTTTGGGGGCCAGCAACAGTTGCCAGGGCAACCATGGGCATGGCAGGGGGCTTAAGGGCGCCTGGACCCGCCCACTTCCGCTTTGGGGGCCAGCAACAGTTGCCAGGGCAACCCAGGGCATGGCAGGGGGCTTAAGGGCGCCAGGACCCGCCCACTTCCGCTTTGGGGGCCAGCAACAGTTGCCAGGACAACCATGGGCATTGCAGGGGGCTTAAGGGCGCCTGGACCAGCCCACTTCCGCTTTGGGGGCAAGCAACAGTTGCCAGGGCAACCCTGGGCATGGCAGGGGGCTTAAGGGGGCCTGGACCCGCCCACTTCCGCTTTGGGGGCCAGCAACAGTTGCCAGGGCAACCCTGGCCATGGCAGGGGGCTTAAGGGCGCCAGGACCCGCCCACTTCCGCTTTGGGGGCCAGCAACAGTTGCCAGGGCAACCCTGGGCATGGCAGGGGGTATAAGTGGGCCTGGACCCGCCCACTTCCGCTTTGGGGGCCAGCAACAGTTGCCAGGGCAAGCATGGGCATGGAAGGCGGCTTAAGGGGTTCTGGACCCGCCCACTTCCGCTTTGGGGGCCAGCAACAGTTGCCAGGGCAACCATGGGCATGGCAGGGGGCATAAGTGGGCCTGGACCCGCCCACTTCCGCTTTGGGGGCCAGCAACAGTTGCCAGGGCAACCCTGGGCATGGCAGGGGGCTTAAGGGGGCCTGGACCCGCCCACTTCCGCTTTGGGGGCCAGCAACAGTTGCCAGGGCAACCCTGGGCATGGCAGGGGGCTTAAGGGGGCCTAGACCCGCCCACTTCCGCTTTGGGGGCCAGCAACAGTTGCCAGGGCAACCATGGGCATGGCAGGGGGCTTAAGGGGGCCTGGACCCGCCCACTTCCGCTTTGGGGGCCAGCAACAGTTGCCAGGACAACCCTGGGCATGGCAGGGGGCTTAAGGGGGCCTGGACCCGCCCACTTCCGCTTTGGGGGCCAGCAACAGTTGCCAGGGCAACCCTGGGCATGGCAGGGGGCTTAAGGGGGCCTGGACCCGCCCACTTCCGCTTTGGGGGCCAGCAACAGTTGCCAGAGAAACCCTGGGCATGGCAGGGGGCTTAGGGGGGCCTGGACCCGCCCAATTCCGCTTTGGGGGCCAGCATCAGTTGCCAGGGCAACCCTGGGCATGGCAGGGGGCTTAAGGGGGCCTGGACCCGCCCACTTCCGCTTTGGGGGCCAGCAACAGTTGCCAGGGCAACCCTGGGCATGGCAGGGGGCTTAAGGGGGCCTGGACCCGCCCACTTCCGCTTTGGGGGCCAGCAACAGTTGCCAGAGAAACCCTGGGCATGGCAGGGGGCTTAGGGGGGCCTGGACCCGCCCAATTCCGCTTTGGGGGCCAGCATCAGTTGCCAGGGCAACCCTGGGCATGGCAGGGGGCTTAAGGGGGCCTGGACCCGCCCACTTCCGCTTTGGGGACCAGCAACAATTGCCAGGGCTACCCTGGGCATGGCAGGGGGCTTAAGGGGGCCTGGACCCGCCCACTTCCGCTTTGGGGGCCAGCAACAGTTGCCAGGGCTACCCTGGGCATGGCAGGGGGCTTAAGGGGGCCTGGACCCGCCCACTTCCGCTTTGAAGGGGGCAGCAACAGTTGCCAGGACAACCATGGGCATTGCAGGGGGCTTAAGGGCGCCTGGAAACGCCCACTTCCGCTTTGGGGGCCAGCAACAGTTGCCAGGACAACCCTGGCCATGGCAGGGGGCTTAAGGGCGCCAGGACCCGCCCACTTCCGCTTTGGGGGCCAGCAACAGTTGCCAGGGCAACCCTGGGCATGGCAGGGTGCTTGAGGGCGCCTGGACCCGCCCACTTCCGCTTTGAAGGGGGCAGCAACAGTTGCCAGGGCTACCCTGGGCACGGCAGGGGGCATAAGGGGGCCTGGACCCGCCCACTTCCGCTTTGGGGGCCAGCATTAGTTGCCAGGGCAACCATGGGCATGGAAGAGGGCTTAAGGGGGCCTGGAAACGCCCACTTCCGCTTTGGGGGCCAGCAACAGTTGCCAGGGCAACCCTGGGCATGGCAGGGGGCTTAAGGGGGCCTGGACCCGCCCAATTCCGCTTTGGGGGCCAGCAACAGTTGCCAGGGCAACCCTGGGCATGGCAGGGGGCTTAAGGGGGCCTGGACCCGCCCACTTCCGCTTTGGGGGCCAGCAACAGTTGCCATGGCAACCCTGGCCATGGCAGGGGGCTTAAGGGCGCCAGGACCCGCCCACTTCCGCTTTGGGGGCCAGCAACAGTTGCCAGGGCAACCCTGGGCATGGCAGGGGGCATAAGTGGGCCTGGACCCGCCCACTTCCGCTTTGGGGGCCAGCAACAGTTGCCAGGGCAACCATGGGCATGGCAGGGGGCTTAAGGGGGCCTGGACCCGCCCACTTCCGCTTTGGGGGCCAGCAACAGTTGCCATGGCAACCCTGGCCATGGCAGGGGGCTTAAGGGCGCCAGGACCCGCCCACTTCCGCTTTGGGGGCCAGCAACAGTTGCCAGGGCAACCCTGGGCATGGCAGGGGGCATAAGTGGGCCTGGACCCGCCCACTTCCGCTTTGGGGGCCAGCAACAGTTGCCAGGGCAACCATGGGCATGGAAGGCGGCTTAAGAGGGTCTGGACCCGCCCACTTCCGCTTTGGGGGCCAGCAACAATTGCCAGGGCTACCCTTGGCATGGCAGGGGGCTTAAGGGGGCCTGGACCCGCCCACTTCCGCTTTGGGGGCCAGCAACAGTTGCCAGGGCAACCCTGGGCATGGCAGGGGGCTTAAGGGGGCCTGGACCCGCCCACTTCAGCTTTGGGGACCAGCAACAATTGCCAGGGCTACCCTTGGCATGGCAGGGGGCTTGAGGGCGCCTGGACCCGCCCACTTCCGCTTTGGGGGCCAGCAACAGTTGCCAGGGCTACCCTGGGCATGGCAGGGGGCTTAAGGGGGCCTGGACCTGCCCACTTCCGCTTTGGGGGCCAGCAACAGTTGCCAGGGCAACCATGGGCATGGAAGGGGGCTTAAGGGGGCCTGGACCCGCCCACTTCCGCTTTGGGGGCCAGCAACAGTTGCCAGGGCTACCCTGGGCATGGAATGGGGCTTAAGGGCGCCAGGAGCCGCCCACTTCCGCTTTGGGGGCCAGCAACAGTTGCCAGGACAACCCTGGGCATGGCAGGGGGCTTAAGGGCGCCTGGAAACGCCCACTTCCGCTTTGGGGGCCAGCAACAGTTGCCAGGACAACCATGGGCATGGCAGGGGGCTTAAGGGCGCCTGGACCCGCCCACTTCCGCTTTGGGGGCCAGCAACAGTTGCTAAGGCAACCCTGGGCATGGCAGGGGGCTTAAGGGGGCCTGGACCCGCCCACTTCCGCTTTGGGGGCCAGCAACAGTTGCCAGAGAAACCCTGGGCATGGCAGGGGGCTTAGGGGGGCCTGGACCCGCCCACTTCCGCTTTGGGGGCCAGCAACAGTTGCCAGGGCAACCCTGGGCATGGCAGGGGGCTTAAGGGCGCCTGGAAACGCCCACTTCCGCTTTGGGGGCCAGCAACAGTTGCCAGGACAACCATGGGCATGGCAGGGGGCTTAAGGGCGCCTGGACCCGCCCACTTCCGCTTTGGGGGCCAGCAACAGTTGCCAGGGCAACCCTGGGCATGGCAGGGGGCTTAAGGGGGCCTGGACCTGCCCACTTCCGCTTTGGGGGCCAGCAACAGTTGCCAGGGCAACCATGGGCATGGCAGGGGGCTTAAGGGCGCCTGGACCCGCCCACTTCCGCTTTGGGGGCCAGCAACAGTTGCCAGGGCAACCCAGGGCATGGCAGGGGGCTTAAGGGCGCCAGGACCCGCCCACTTCCGCTTTGGGGGCCAGCAACAGTTGCCAGGACAACCATGGGCATTGCAGGGGGCTTAAGGGCGCCTGGACCAGCCCACTTCCGCTTTGGGGGCAAGCAACAGTTGCCAGGGCAACCCTGGGCATGGCAGGGGGCTTAAGGGGGCCTGGACCCGCCCACTTCCGCTTTGGGGGCCAGCAACAGTTGCCAGGGCAACCCTGGCCATGGCAGGGGGCTTAAGGGCGCCAGGACCCGCCCACTTCCGCTTTGGGGGCCAGCAACAGTTGCCAGGGCAACCCTGGGCATGGCAGGGGGCTTAAGGGCGCCAGGACCCGCCCACTTCCGCTTTGGGGGCCAGCAACAGTTGCCAGGGCAACCATGGGCATGGAAGGGGGCTTAAGGGGGCCTGGACCCGCCCACTTCCGCTTTGGGGGCCAGCAACAGTTGCCAGGGCAACCCTGGGCATGGCAGGGGGCTTAAGGGGGCCTAGACCCGCCCACTTCCGCTTTGGGGGCCAGCAACAGTTGCCAGGGCAACCATGGGCATGGCAGGGGGCTTAAGGGGGCCTGGAAACGCCCACTTCCGCTTTGGGGGCCAGCAACAGTTGCCAGGGCAACCCTGGGCATGGCAGGGGGCTTAAGGGGGCCTGGACCTACCCACTTCCGCTTTGGGGGCCAGCAACAGTTGCCAGGGCAACCATGGGCATGGCAGGGGGCTTAAGCGGGCCTGGACCCGCCCACTTCCGCTTTGGGGGCCAGCAACAGTTGCCAGGGCAACCCTGGGCATGGCAGGGGGCTTAAGGGGGCCTGGACCCGCCCACTTCCGCTTTGGGGGCCAGCAACAGTTGCCAGGGCAACCCTGGGCATGGCAGGGGGCTTAAGGGGGCCTGACCCGCCCACTTCCGCTTTGGGGGCCAGCAACAGTTGCCAGGGCAACCCTGGGCATGGCAGGGGGCTTAAGGGGGCCTGGACCCGCCCACTTCCGCTTTGGGGGCCAGCAACAGTTGCCAGGGCAACCCTGGGCATGGCAGGGGGCTTAAGGGGGCCTGGACCCGCCCACTTCCGCTTTGGGGGCCAGCAACAGTTGCCAGGGAAACCCTGGGCATGGCAGGGGGCTTAAGGGGGCCTGGACCCGCCCACTTCCGCTTTGGGGGCCAGCAACAGTTGCCAGGGCAACCCTGGGCATGGCAGGGGGCTTAAGGGGGCCTAGACCCGCCCACTTCCGCTTTGGGGCCAGCAACAGTTGCCAGGGCAACCCTGGGCATGGCAGGGGGCTTAAGGGGGCCTGGACCCGCCCACTTCAGCTTTGGGGACCAGCAACAATTGCCAGGGCTACCCTTGGCATGGCAGGGGGCTTGAGGGCGCCTGGACCCGCCCACTTCCGCTTTGGGGGCCAGCAACAGTTGCCAGGGCTACCCTGGGCATGGCAGGGGGCTTAAGGGGGCCTGGACCTGCCCACTTCCGCTTTGGGGGCCAGCAACAGTTGCCAGGGCAACCATGGGCATGGAAGGGGGCTTAAGGGGGCCTGGACCCGCCCACTTCCGCTTTGGGGGCCAGCAACAGTTGCCAGGACAACCATGGGCATGGCAGGGGGCTTAAGGGCGCCTGGAAACGCCCACTTCCGCTTTGGGGGCCAACAACAGTTGCCAGGACAACCATGGGCATGGCAGGGGGCTTAAGGGCGCCTGGACCCGCCCACTTCCGCTTTGGGGGCCAGCAACAGTTGCCAGGGCAACCCTGGGCATGGCAGGGGGCTTAAGGGGGCCTGGACCCGCCCACTTCCGCTTTGGGGGCCAGCAACAGTTGCCAGGGCAACCATGGGCATGGCAGGGGGCTTAAGGGCGCCTGGACCCGCCCACTTCCGCTTTGGGGGCCAGCAACAGTTGCCAGGGCAACCCAGGGCATGGCAGGGGGCTTAAGGGCGCCAGGACCCGCCCACTTCCGCTTTGGGGGCCAGCAACAGTTGCCAGGGCAACCCTGGGCATGGCAGGGGGCTTAAGGGGGCCTGGACCCGCCCAATTCCGCTTTGGGGGCCAGCAACAGTTGCCAGGGCAACCCTGGGCATGGCAGGGGGCTTAAGGGGGCCTGGACCCGCCCACTTCCGCTTTGGGGGCCAGCAACAGTTGCCATGGCAACCCTGGCCATGGCAGGGGGCTTAAGGGCGCCAGGACCCGCCCACTTCCGCTTTGGGGGCCAGCAACAGTTGCCAGGGCAACCCTGGGCATGGCAGGGGGCATAAGTGGGCCTGGACCCGCCCACTTCCGCTTTGGGGGCCAGCAACAGTTGCCAGGGCAACCATGGGCATGGCAGGGGGCTTAAGGGGGCCTGGACCCGCCCACTTCCGCTTTGGGGGCCAGCAACAGTTGCCATGGCAACCCTGGCCATGGCAGGGGGCTTAGGGCGCCAGGACCCGCCCACTTCCGCTTTGGGGGCCAGCAACAGTTGCCAGGGCAACCCTGGGCATGGCAGGGGGCTTAAGGGGGCCTGGACCCGCCCACTTCAGCTTTGGGGACCAGCAACAATTGCCAGGGCTACCCTTGGCATGGCAGGGGGCTTGAGGGCGCCTGGACCCGCCCACTTCCGCTTTGGGGGCCAGCAACAGTTGCCAGGGCTACCTGGGCATGGCAGGGGGCTTAAGGGGGCCTGGACCTGCCCACTTCCGCTTTGGGGGCCAGCAACAGTTGCCAGGGCAACCATGGGCATGGAAGGGGGCTTAAGGGGGCCTGGACCCGCCCACTTCCGCTTTGGGGGCCAGCAACAGTTGCCAGGGCTACCCTGGGCATGGAATGGGGCTTAAGGGCGCCAGGAGCCGCCCACTTCCGCTTTGGGGGCCAGCAACAGTTGCCAGGACAACCCTGGGCATGGCAGGGGGCTTAAGGGCGCCTGGAAACGCCCACTTCCGCTTTGGGGGCCAGCAACAGTTGCCAGGACAACCATGGGCATGGCAGGGGGCTTAAGGGCGCCTGGACCCGCCCACTTCCGCTTTGGGGGCCAGCAACAGTTGCTAAGGCAACCCTGGGCATGGCAGGCGGCTTAAGGGGGCCTGGACCCGCCCACTTCCGCTTTGGGGGCCAGCAACAGTTGCCAGGACAACCCTGGGCATGGCAGGGGGCTTAAGGGCGCCTGGAAACGCCCACTTCCGCTTTGGGGGCCAGCAACAGTTGCCAGGACAACCATGGGCATGGCAGGGGGCTTAAGGGCGCCTGGACCCGCCCACTTCCGCTTTGGGGGCCAGCAACAGTTGCCAGGGCAACCCTGGGCATGGCAGGGGGCTTAAGGGCGCCAGGACCCGCCCACTTCCGCTTTGGGGGCCAGCAACAGTTGCCAGGACAACCCTGGGCATGGCAGGGGGCTTAAGGGTGCCTGGAAACGCCCACTTCCGCTTTGGGGGCCAGCAACAGTTGCCAGGACAACCATGGGCATTGCAGGGGGCTTAAGGGCGCCTGGACCCGCCCACTTCCGCTTTGGGGGCCAGCAACAGTTGCCAGGGCAACCCTGGGCATGGCAGGGGGCTTAAGGGGGCCTGGACCCGCCCACTTTTGCTTTGGGGGCCAGCAACAGTTGCCAGGGCAACCCTGGCCATGGCAGGGGGCTTAAGGGCGCCAGGACCCGCCCACTTCCGCTTTGGGGGCCAACAACAGTTGCCAGGGCAACCCTGGGCATGGCAGGGTGCTTGAGGGCGCCTGGACCCACCCACTTCCGCTTTGAAGGGGGCAGCAACAGTTGCCAGGGCTACCCTGGGCATGGCAGGGGGCATAAGGGGGCCTGGACCCGCCCACTTCCGCTTTGGGGGCCAGCATTAGTTGCCAGGGCAACCATGGGCATGGAAGGGGGCTTAAGGGGGCCTGGAAACGCCCACTTCCGCTTTGGGGGCCAGCAACAGTTGCCAGGGCAACCCTGGCCATGGCAGGGTGCTTGA
The DNA here is from genome assembly GCF_055691185.1 of Crinia signifera. Classification (NCBI taxonomy): domain Eukaryota; kingdom Metazoa; phylum Chordata; class Amphibia; order Anura; family Myobatrachidae; genus Crinia; species Crinia signifera. The sequence goes on along the minus strand of NW_028142223.1, from coordinate 82,650 downwards.
GGGCGCCTGGACCCGCGCACTTCCGCTTTGAAGGGGGCAGCAACAGTTGCCAGGGCTACCCTGGGCACGGCAGGGGGCATAAGGGGGCCTGGACCCGCCCACTTCCGCTTTGGGGGCCAGCATTAGTTGCCAGGGCAACCATGGGCATGGAAGAGGGCTTAAGGGGGCCTGGAAACGCCCACTTCCACTTTGGGGGCCAGCAACAGTTGCCAGGGCAACCCTGGGCATGGCAGGGGGCTTAAGGGGGTCTGGACCCGCCCACTTCCGCTTTGGGGGCCAGCAACAGTTGCCAGGGCAACCCTGGCCATGGCAGGGGGCTTAAGGGCGCCAGGACCCGCCCACTTCCGCTTTGGGGGCCAGCAACAGTTGCCAGGGCAACCCTGGGCATGGCAGGGGGCATAAGTGGGCCTGGACCCGCCCACTTCCGCTTTGGGGGCCAGCAACAGTTGCCAGGGCAAACCTGGGCATGGCAGGGGGCTTAAGGGGGCCTGGACCCGCCCACTTCCGCTTTGGGGGCCAGCAACAGTTGCCAGGGCAACCCTGGGCATGGCAGGGGTTTAAGGGGGCCTGGACATGCCCACTTCCGCTTTGGGGGCCAGCAACAGTTGCCAGGGCAACCCTGGGCATGGCAGGGGGCTTAAGGGGGCCTAGACCCGCCCACTTCCGCTTTGGGGGCCAGCAACAGTTGCCAGGGCAACCCTGGGCATGGCAGGGGGCTTAAGGGGGCCTGGACCCGCCCACTTCCGCTTTGGGGGCCAGCAACAGTTGCCAGGGCAACCATGGGCATGGAAGGGGGCTTAAGGGGGCCTGGACCCGCCCACTTCCGCTTTGGGGGCCAGCAACAGTTGCCAGGGCTACCCTGGGCATGGAATGGGGCTTAAGGGCGCCAGGAGCCGCCCACTTCCGCTTTGGGGGCCAGCAACAGTTGCCAGGACAACCCTGGGCATGGCAGGGGGCTTAAGGGCGCCTGGAAACGCCCACTTCCGCTTTGGGGGCCAGCAACAGTTGCCAGGACAACCATGGGCATGGCAGGGGGCTTAAGGGGGCCTGGACACGCCCACTTCCGCTTTGGGGGCCGGCAACAGTTGCCAGGGCAACCCTGGGCATGGCAGGGGGCTTAAGGGGGCCTGGACCCGCCCACTTCCGCTTTGGGGGCCAGCAACAGTTGCCAGGACAACCCTGGGCATGGCAGGGGGCTTAAGGGCGCCTGGAAACGCCCACTTCCGCTTTGGGGGCCAGCAACAGTTGCCAGGACAACCATGGGCATGGCAGGGGGCTTAAGGGCGCCTGGACCCGCCCACTTCCGCTTTGGGGGCCAGCAATAGTTGCCAGGGCAACCCTGGCCATGGCAGGGGGCTTAAGGGCGCCAGGACCCGCCCACTTCCGCTTTGGGGGCCAGCAACAGTTGCCAGGGCAACCCTGGCCATGGCAGGGGGCTTAAGGGCGCCAGGACCCGCCCACTTCCGCTTTGGGGGCCAGCAACAGTTGCCAGGGCAACCCTGGGCATGGCAGGGGGCATAAGTGGGCCTGGACCCGCCCACTTCCGCTTTGGGGGCCAGCAACAGTTGCCAGGGCAAGCATGGGCATGGAAGGCGGCTTAAGGGGGCCTGGACCCGCCCACTTCCGCTTTGGGGGCCAGCAACAGTTGCCAGGGCAACCATGGGCATGGCAGGGGGCATAAGTGGGCCTGGACCCGCCCACTTCCGCTTTGGGGGCCAGCAACAGTTGCCAGGGCAACCATGGGCATGGAAGGCGGCTTAAGGGGGCCTGGACCCGCCCACTTCCGCTTTGGGGGCCAGCAACAGTTGCCAGGGCAACCATGGGCATGGCAGGGGGCTTAAGGGGGCCTGGACCCGCCCACTTCCGCTTTGGGGGCCAGCAACAGTTGCCAGGGCAACCATGGGCATGGAAGGCGGCTTAAGGGGGCCTGGACCCGCCCACTTCCGCTTTGGGGGCCAGCAACAGTTGCCAGGGCAACCCTGGGCATGGCAGGGTGCTTGAGGGCGCCTGGACCCGCCCACTTCCGCTTTGAAGGGGGCAGCAACAGTTGCCAGGGCTACCCTGGGCATGGCAGGGGGCATAAGGGGGCCTGGACCCGCCCACTTCCGCTTTGGGGGCCAGCATTAGTTGCCAGGGCAACCATGGGCATGGAAGGGGGCTTAAGGGGGCCTGGAAACGCCCACTTCCGCTTTGGGGGCCAGCAACAGTTGCCAGGGCAACCCTGGCCATGGCAGGGTGCTTGAGGGCGCCTGGACCCGCGCACTTCCGCTTTGAAGGGGGCAGCAACAGTTGCCAGGGCTACCCTGGGCACGGCAGGGGGCATAAGGGGGCCTGGACCCGCCCACTTCCGCTTTGGGGGCCAGCATTAGTTGCCAGGGCAACCATGGGCATGGAAGAGGGCTTAAGGGGGCCTGGAAACGCCCACTTCCGCTTTGGGGGCCAGCAACAGTTGCCAGGGCAACCCTGGGCATGGCAGGGGGCTTAAGGGGGTCTGGACCCGCCCACTTCCGCTTTGGGGGCCAGCAACAGTTGCCAGGGCAACCCTGGGCATGGCAGGGGGCATAAGTGGGCCTGGACCCGCCCACTTCCGCTTTGGGGGCCAGCAACAGTTGCCAGGGCAACCCTGGGCATGGCAGGGGGCATAAGTGGGCCTGGACCCGCCCACTTCCGCTTTGGGGGCCAGCAACAGTTGCCAGGGCAACCCTGGGCATGGCAGGGGGCTTAAGGGGGCCTAGACCCGCCCACTTCCGCTTTGGGGGCCAGCAACAGTTGCCAGGGCAACCCTGGGCATGGCAGGGGGCTTAAGGGGGCCTGGACCCGCCCACTTCCGCTTTGGGGACCAGCAACAATTGCCAGGGCTACCCTGGGCATGGCAGGGGGCTTAAGGGGGCCTGGACCCGCCCACTTCCGCTTTGGGGGCCAGCAACAGTTGCCAGGACAACCCTGGGCATGGCAGGGGGCTTAAGGGCGCCTGGAAACGCCCACTTCCGCTTTGGGGGCCAGCAACAGTTGCCAGGACAACCATGGGCATGGCAGGGGGCTTAAGGGCGCCTGGACCCGCCCACTTCCGCTTTGGGGGCCAGCAACAGTTGCCAGGGCAACCCTGGCCATGGCAGGGGGCTTAAGGGCGCCTGGACCCGCCCACTTCCGCTTTGGGGGCCAGCAACAGTTGCCAGGGCAACCCTGGCCATGGCAGGGGGCTTAAGGGCGCCAGGACCCGCCCACTTCCGCTTTGGGGGCCAGCAACAGTTGCCAGGGCAACCCTGGCCATGGCAGGGGGCTTAAGGGCGCCAGGACCCGCCCACTTCCGCTTTGGGGGCCAGCAACAGTTGCCAGGGCAACCCTGGGCATGGCAGGGGGCATAAATGGGCCTGGACCCGCCCACTTCCGCTTTGGGGGCCAGCAACAGTTGCCAGGGCAAGCATGGGCATGGAAGGCGGCTTAAGGGGGCCTGGACCCGCCCACTTCCGCTTTGGGGGCCAGCAACAGTTGCCAGGGCAACCATGGGCATGGCAGGGGGCATAAGTGGGCCTGGGACCCGCCCACTTCCGCTTTGGGGGCCAGCAACAGTTGCCAGGGCAACCATGGGCATGGCAGGGGGCTTAAGGGGGCCTGGACCCGCCCACTTCCGCTTTGGGGGCCAGCAACAGTTGCCAGGGCAACCATGGGCATGGAAGGCGGCTTAAGGGGTCCTGGACCCGCCCACTTCCGCTTTGGGGGCCAGCAACAGTTGCCAGGGCAACCATGGGCATGGCAGGGGGCTTAAGGGGGCCTGGACCCGCCCACTTCCGCTTTGGGGGCCAGCAACAGTTGCCAGGGCAACCATGGGCATGGAAGGCGGCTTAAGGGGTCCTGGACCCGCCCACTTCCGCTTTGGGGGCCAGCAACAGTTGCCAGGGCAACCATGGGCATGGCAGGGGGCTTAAGGGCGCCTGGACCCGCCCACTTCCGCTTTGGGGGCCAGCAACAGTTGCCAGGGCAACCCTGGGCATGGCAGGGGGCTTAAGGGGGCCTGGACCCGCCCACTTCCGCTTTGGGGGCCAGCAACAGTTGCCAGGGCAACCCTGGCCATGGCAGGGGGCTTAAGGGCGCCAGGACCCGCCCACTTCCGCTTTGGGGGCCAACAACAGTTGCCAGGGCAACCCTGGGCATGGCAGGGTGCTTGAGGGCGCCTGGACCCGCCCACTTCCGCTTTGAAGGGGGCAGCAACAGTTGCCAGGGCTACCCTGGGCATGGCAGGGGGCATAAGGGGGGCTGGACCCGCCCACTTCCGCTTTGGGGGCCAGCATTAGTTGCCAGGGCAACCATGGGCATGGAAGGGGGCTTAAGGGGGCCTGGAAACGCCCACTTCCGCTTTGGGGGCCAGCAACAGTTGCCAGGGCAACCCTGGCCATGGCAGGGTGCTTGAGGGCGCCTGGTCCCGCGCACTTCCGCTTTGAAGGGGGCAGCAACAGTTGCCAGGGCTACCCTGGGCATGGCAGGGGGCATAAGGGGGCCTGGACCCGCCCACTTCCGCTTTGGGGGCCAGCATTAGTTGCCAGGGCAACCATGGGCATGGAAGAGGGCTTAAGGGGGCCTGGAAACGCCCACTTCCGCTTTGGGGGCCAGCAACAGTTGCCAGGGCAACCCTGGGCATGGCAGGGGGCTTAAGGGGGTCTGGACCCGCCCACTTCCGCTTTGGGGGCCAGCAACAGTTGCCAGGGCAACCCTGGGCATGGCAGGGGGCTTAAGGGGGTCTGGACCCGCCCACTTCCGCTTTGGGGGCCAGCAACAGTTGCCAGGGCTACCCTGGGCATGGCAGGGGGCTTAAGGGGGCCTGGACCCGCCTACTTCCGCTTTGGGGGCCAGCAACAGTTGCCAGGGCTACCCTGGGCATGGCAGGGGGCTTAAGGGCGCCAGGACCCGCCCACTTCCGCTTTGGGGGCCAGCAACAGTTGCCAGGACAACCATGGGCATTGCAGGGGGCTTAAGGGCGCCTGGACCAGCCCACTTCCGCTTTGGGGGCAAGCAACAGTTGCCAGGGCAACCCTGGGCATGGCAGGGGGCTTAAGGGGGCCTGGACCCGCCCACTTCCGCTTTGGGGGCCAGCAACAGTTGCCAGGGCAACCCTGGCCATGGCAGGGGGCTTAAGGGCGCCAGGACCCGCCCACTTCCGCTTTGGGGGCCAGCAACAGTTGCCAGGGCAACCCTGGCCATGGCAGGGGGCTTATGGGCGCCAGGACCCGCCCACTTCCGCTTTGGGGGCCAGCAACAGTTGCCAGGGCAACCCTGGGCATGGCAGGGGGCATAAGTGGGCCTGGACCCGCCCACTTCCGCTTTGGGGGCCAGCAACAGTTGCCAGGGCAACCATGGGCATGGAAGGCGGCTTAAGGGGGCCTGGACCCGCCCACTTCCGCTTTGGGGGCCAGCAACAGTTGCCAGGGCAACCATGGGCATGGCAGGGGGCATAAGTGGGCCTGGACCCGCCCACTTCCGCTTTGGGGGCCAGCAACAGTTGCCAGGGCAACCATGGGCATGGAAGGCGGCTTAAGGGGGCCTGGACCCGCCCACTTCCGCTTTGGGGGCCAGCAACAGTTGCCAGGGCAACCATGGGCATGGCAGGGGGCTTAAGGGGGCCTGGAAACGCCCACTTCCGCTTTGGGGGCCAGCAACAGTTGCCAGGGCAACCCTGGGCATGGCAGGGGGCTTAAGGGCGCCAGGACCCGCCCACTTCCGCTTTGGGGGCCAGCAACAGTTGCCAGGGCAACCATGGGCATGGAAGGGGGCTTAAGGGGGCCTGGACCCGCCCACTTCCGCTTTGGGGGCCAGCAACAGTTGCCAGGGCAACCCTGGGCATGGCAGGGGGCTTAAGGGGGCCTAGACCCGCCCACTTCCGCTTTGGGGGCCAGCAACAGTTGCCAGGGCAACCATGGGCATGGCAGGGGGCTTAAGGGGGCCTGGAAACGCCCACTTCCGCTTTGGGGGCCAGCAACAGTTGCCAGGGCAACCCTGGGCATGGCAGGGGGCTTAAGGGCGCCAGGACCCGCCCACTTCCGCTTTGGGGGCCAGCAACAGTTGCCAGGGCAACCATGGGCATGGAAGGGGGCTTAAGGGGGCCTGGAAACGCCCACTTCCGCTTTGGGGGCCAGCAACAGTTGCCAGGACAACCATGGGCATGGCAGGGGGCTTAAGGGCGCCTGGACCCGCCCACTTCCGCTTTGGGGGCCAGCAACAGTTGCCAGGGCAACCATGGGCATGGAAGAGGGCTTAAGGGGGCCTGGAAACGCCCACTTCCGCTTTGGGGGCCAGCAACAGTTGCCAGGGCAACCCTGGGCATGGCAGGGGGCTTAAGGGGGTCTGGACCCGCCCACTTCCGCTTTGGGGGCCAGCAACAGTTGCCAGGGCAACCCTGGGCATGGCAGGGGGCTTAAGGGGGCCTGGACCCGCCTACTTCCGCTTTGGGGGCCAGCAACAGTTGCCAGGGCTACCCTGGGCATGGCAGGGGGCTTAAGGGCGCCAGGACCCGCCCACTTCCGCTTTGGGGGCCAGCAACAGTTGCCAGGACAACCATGGGCATTGCAGGGGGCTTAAGGGCGCCTGGACCAGCCCACTTCCGCTTTGGGGGCAAGCAACAGTTGCCAGGGCAACCCTGGGCATGGCAGGGTGCTTGAGGGCGCCTGGACCCGCCCACTTCCGCTTTGAAGGGGGCAGCAACAGTTGCCAGGGCTACCCTGGGCATGGCAGGGGGCATAAGGGGGGCTGGACCCGCCCACTTCCGCTTTGGGGGCCAGCAACAGTTGCCAGGACAACCATGGGCATTGCAGGGGGCTTAAGGGCGCCTGGACCAGCCCACTTCCGCTTTGGGGGCAAGCAACAGTTGCCAGGGCAACCCTGGGCATGGCAGGGTGCTTGAGGGCGCCTGGACCCGCCCACTTCCGCTTTGAAGGGGGCAGCAACAGTTGCCAGGGCTACCCTGGGCATGGCAGGGGGCATAAGGGGGGCTGGACCCGCCCACTTCCGCTTTGGGGGCCAGCATTAGTTGCCAGGGCAACCATGGGCATGGAAGGGGGCTTAAGGGGGCCTGGAAACGCCCACTTCCGCTTTGGGGGCCAGCAACAGTTGCCAGGGCAACCCTGGCCATGGCAGGGTGCTTGAGGGCGCCTGGTCCCGCGCACTTCCGCTTTGAAGGGGGCAGCAACAGTTGCCAGGGCTACCCTGGGCACGGCAGGGGGCATAAGGGGGCCTGGACCCGCCCACTTCCGCTTTGGGGGCCAGCATTAGTTGCCAGGGCAACCATGGGCATGGAAGAGGGCTTAAGGGGGCCTGGAAACGCCCACTTCCGCTTTGGGGGCCAGCAACAGTTGCCAGGGCAACCCTGGGCATGGCAGGGGGCTTAAGGGGGTCTGGACCCGCCCACTTCCGCTTTGGGGGCCAGCAACAGTTGCCAGGGCAACCCTGGGCATGGCAGGGGGCTTAAGGGGGTCTGGACCCGCCCACTTCCGCTTTGGGGGCCAGCAACAGTTGCCAGGGCTACCCTGGGCATGGCAGGGGGCTTAAGGGGGCCTGGACCCGCCTACTTCCGCTTTGGGGGCCAGCAACAGTTGCCAGGGCTACCCTGGGCATGGCAGGGGGCTTAAGGGCGCCAGGACCCGCCCACTTCCGCTTTGGGGGCCAGCAACAGTTGCCAGGACAACCATGGGCATTGCAGGGGGCTTAAGGGCGCCTGGACCAGCCCACTTCCGCTTTGGGGGCAAGCAACAGTTGCCAGGGCAACCCTGGGCATGGCAGGGGGCTTAAGGGGGCCTGGACCCGCCCACTTCCGCTTTGGGGGCCAGCAACAGTTGCCAGGGCAACCCTGGCCATGGCAGGGGGCTTAAGGGCGCCAGGACCCGCCCACTTCCGCTTTGGGGGCCAGCAACAGTTGCCAGGGCAACCCTGGCCATGGCAGGGGGCTTATGGGCGCCAGGACCCGCCCACTTCCGCTTTGGGGGCCAGCAACAGTTGCCAGGGCAACCCTGGGCATGGCAGGGGGCATAAGTGGGCCTGGACCCGCCCACTTCCGCTTTGGGGGCCAGCAACAGTTGCCAGGGCAACCATGGGCATGGAAGGCGGCTTAAGGGGGCCTGGACCCGCCCACTTCCGCTTTGGGGGCCAGCAACAGTTGCCAGGGCAACCATGGGCATGGCAGGGGGCATAAGTGGGCCTGGACCCGCCCACTTCCGCTTTGGGGGCCAGCAACAGTTGCCAGGGCAACCATGGGCATGGAAGGCGGCTTAAGGGGGCCTGGACCCGCCCACTTCCGCTTTGGGGGCCAGCAACAGTTGCCAGGGCAACCATGGGCATGGCAGGGGGCTTAAGGGGGCCTGGAAACGCCCACTTCCGCTTTGGGGGCCAGCAACAGTTGCCAGGGCAACCCTGGGCATGGCAGGGGGCTTAAGGGCGCCAGGACCCGCCCACTTCCGCTTTGGGGGCCAGCAACAGTTGCCAGGGCAACCATGGGCATGGAAGGGGGCTTAAGGGGGCCTGGACCCGCCCACTTCCGCTTTGGGGGCCAGCAACAGTTGCCAGGGCAACCCTGGGCATGGCAGGGGGCTTAAGGGGGCCTAGACCCGCCCACTTCCGCTTTGGGGGCCAGCAACAGTTGCCAGGGCAACCATGGGCATGGCAGGGGGCTTAAGGGGGCCTGGAAACGCCCACTTCCGCTTTGGGGGCCAGCAACAGTTGCCAGGGCAACCCTGGGCATGGCAGGGGGCTTAAGGGCGCCAGGACCCGCCCACTTCCGCTTTGGGGGCCAGCAACAGTTGCCAGGGCAACCATGGGCATGGAAGGGGGCTTAAGGGGGCCTGGAAACGCCCACTTCCGCTTTGGGGGCCAGCAACAGTTGCCAGGACAACCATGGGCATGGCAGGGGGCTTAAGGGCGCCTGGACCCGCCCACTTCCGCTTTGGGGGCCAGCAACAGTTGCCAGGGCAACCCTGGGCATGGCAGGGGGCTTAAGGGGGCCTGGACCTGCCCACTTCCGCTTTGGGGGCCAGCAACAGTTGCCAGGGCAACCATGGGCATGGCAGGGGGCTTAAGGGGGCCTGGACCCGCCCACTTCCGCTTTGGGGGCCAGCAACAGTTGCCAGGGCAACCATGGGCATGGAAGAGGGCTTAAGGGGGCCTGGAAACGCCCACTTCCGCTTTGGGGGCCAGCAACAGTTGCCAGGGCAACCCTGGGCATGGCAGGGGGCTTAAGGGGGTCTGGACCCGCCCACTTCCGCTTTGGGGGCCAGCAACAGTTGCCAGGGCAACCCTGGGCATGGCAGGGGGCTTAAGGGGGCCTGGACCCGCCTACTTCCGCTTTGGGGGCCAGCAACAGTTGCCAGGGCTACCCTGGGCATGGCAGGGGGCTTAAGGGCGCCAGGACCCGCCCACTTCCGCTTTGGGGGCCAGCAACAGTTGCCAGGACAACCATGGGCATTGCAGGGGGCTTAAGGGCGCCTGGACCAGCCCACTTCCGCTTTGGGGGCAAGCAACAGTTGCCAGGGCAACCCTGGGCATGGCAGGGGGCTTAAGGGGGCCTGGACCCGCCCACTTCCGCTTTGGGGGCCAGCAACAGTTGCCAGGGCAACCCTGGCCATGGCAGGGGGCTTAAGGGCGCCAGGACCCGCCCACTTCCGCTTTGGGGGCCAGCAACAGTTGCCAGGGCAACCCTGGCCATGGCAGGGGGCTTAAGGGCGCCAGGACCCGCCCACTTCCGCTTTGGGGGCCAGCAACAGTTGCCAGGGCAACCCTGGGCATGGCAGGGGGCATAAATGGGCCTGGACCCGCCCACTTCCGCTTTGGGGGCCAGCAACAGTTGCCAGGGCAAGCATGGGCATGGAAGGCGGCTTAAGGGGGCCTGGACCCGCCCACTTCCGCTTTGGGGGCCAGCAACAGTTGCCAGGGCAACCATGGGCATGGCAGGGGGCATAAGTGGGCCTGGACCCGCCCACTTCCGCTTTGGGGGCCAGCAACAGTTGCCAGGGCAACCATGGGCATGGAAGGCGGCTTAAGGGGGCCTGGACCCGCCCACTTCCGCTTTGGGGGCCAGCAACAGTTGCCAGGGCAACCATGGGCATGGCAGGGGGCTTAAGGGGGCCTGGACCCGCCCACTTCCGCTTTGGGGGCCAGCAACAGTTGCCAGGGCAACCATGGGCATGGAAGGCGGCTTAAGGGGTCCTGGACCCGCCCACTTCCGCTTTGGGGGCCAGCAACAGTTGCCAGGGCAACCATGGGCATGGCAGGGGGCTTAAGGGCGCCTGGACCCGCCCACTTCCGCTTTGGGGGCCAGCAACAGTTGCCAGGGCAACCCTGGGCATGGCAGGGGGCTTAAGGGGGCCTGGACCCGCCCACTTCCGCTTTGGGGGCCAGCAACAGTTGCCAGGGCAACCCTGGCCATGGCAGGGGGCTTAAGGGCGCCAGGACCCGCCCACTTCCGCTTTGGGGGCCAACAACAGTTGCCAGGGCAACCCTGGGCATGGCAGGGTGCTTGAGGGCGCCTGGACCCGCCCACTTCCGCTTTGAAGGGGGCAGCAACAGTTGCCAGGGCTACCCTGGGCATGGCAGGGGGCATAAGGGGGGCTGGACCCGCCCACTTCCGCTTTGGGGGCCAGCATTAGTTGCCAGGGCAACCATGGGCATGGAAGGGGGCTTAAGGGGGCCTGGAAACGCCCACTTCCGCTTTGGGGGCCAGCAACAGTTGCCAGGGCAACCCTGGCCATGGCAGGGTGCTTGAGGGCGCCTGGTCCCGCGCACTTCCGCTTTGAAGGGGGCAGCAACAGTTGCCAGGGCTACCCTGGGCACGGCAGGGGGCATAAGGGGGCCTGGACCCGCCCACTTCCGCTTTGGGGGCCAGCATTAGTTGCCAGGGCAACCATGGGCATGGAAGAGGGCTTAAGGGGGCCTGGAAACGCCCACTTCCGCTTTGGGGGCCAGCAACAGTTGCCAGGGCAACCCTGGGCATGGCAGGGGGCTTAAGGGGGTCTGGACCCGCCCACTTCCGCTTTGGGGGCCAGCAACAGTTGCCAGGGCAACCCTGGGCATGGCAGGGGGCTTAAGGGGGTCTGGACCCGCCCACTTCCGCTTTGGGGGCCAGCAACAGTTGCCAGGGCTACCCTGGGCATGGCAGGGGGCTTAAGGGGGCCTGGACCCGCCTACTTCCGCTTTGGGGGCCAGCAACAGTTGCCAGGGCTACCCTGGGCATGGCAGGGGGCTTAAGGGCGCCAGGACCCGCCCACTTCCGCTTTGGGGGCCAGCAACAGTTGCCAGGACAACCATGGGCATTGCAGGGGGCTTAAGGGCGCCTGGACCAGCCCACTTCCGCTTTGGGGGCAAGCAACAGTTGCCAGGGCAACCCTGGGCATGGCAGGGGGCTTAAGGGGGCCTGGACCCGCCCACTTCCGCTTTGGGGGCCAGCAACAGTTGCCAGGGCAACCCTGGCCATGGCAGGGGGCTTAAGGGCGCCAGGACCCGCCCACTTCCGCTTTGGGGGCCAGCAACAGTTGCCAGGGCAACCCTGGCCATGGCAGGGGGCTTATGGGCGCCAGGACCCGCCCACTTCCGCTTTGGGGGCCAGCAACAGTTGCCAGGGCAACCCTGGGCATGGCAGGGGGCATAAGTGGGCCTGGACCCGCCCACTTCCGCTTTGGGGGCCAGCAACAGTTGCCAGGGCAACCATGGGCATGGAAGGCGGCTTAAGGGGGCCTGGACCCGCCCACTTCCGCTTTGGGGGCCAGCAACAGTTGCCAGGGCAACCATGGGCATGGCAGGGGGCATAAGTGGGCCTGGACCCGCCCACTTCCGCTTTGGGGGCCAGCAACAGTTGCCAGGGCAACCATGGGCATGGAAGGCGGCTTAAGGGGGCCTGGACCCGCCCACTTCCGCTTTGGGGGCCAGCAACAGTTGCCAGGGCAACCATGGGCATGGCAGGGGGCTTAAGGGGGCCTGGAAACGCCCACTTCCGCTTTGGGGGCCAGCAACAGTTGCCAGGGCAACCCTGGGCATGGCAGGGGGCTTAAGGGCGCCAGGACCCGCCCACTTCCGCTTTGGGGGCCAGCAACAGTTGCCAGGGCAACCATGGGCATGGAAGGGGGCTTAAGGGGGCCTGGACCCGCCCACTTCCGCTTTGGGGGCCAGCAACAGTTGCCAGGGCAACCCTGGGCATGGCAGGGGGCTTAAGGGGGCCTAGACCCGCCCACTTCCGCTTTGGGGGCCAGCAACAGTTGCCAGGGCAACCATGGGCATGGCAGGGGGCTTAAGGGGGCCTGGAAACGCCCACTTCCGCTTTGGGGGCCAGCAACAGTTGCCAGGGCAACCCTGGGCATGGCAGGGGGCTTAAGGGCGCCAGGACCCGCCCACTTCCGCTTTGGGGGCCAGCAACAGTTGCCAGGGCAACCATGGGCATGGAAGGGGGCTTAAGGGGGCCTGGAAACGCCCACTTCCGCTTTGGGGGCCAGCAACAGTTGCCAGGACAACCATGGGCATGGCAGGGGGCTTAAGGGCGCCTGGACCCGCCCACTTCCGCTTTGGGGGCCAGCAACAGTTGCCAGGGCAACCCTGGGCATGGCAGGGGGCTTAAGGGGGCCTGGACCTGCCCACTTCCGCTTTGGGGGCCAGCAACAGTTGCCAGGGCAACCATGGGCATGGCAGGGGGCTTAAGGGGGCCTGGACCCGCCCACTTCCGCTTTGGGGGCCAGCAACAGTTGCCAGGGCAACCATGGGCATGGAAGAGGGCTTAAGGGGGCCTGGAAACGCCCACTTCCGCTTTGGGGGCCAGCAACAGTTGCCAGGGCAACCCTGGGCATGGCAGGGGGCTTAAGGGGGTCTGGACCCGCCCACTTCCGCTTTGGGGGCCAGCAACAGTTGCCAGGGCAACCCTGGGCATGGCAGGGGGCTTAAGGGGGCCTGGACCCGCCTACTTCCGCTTTGGGGGCCAGCAACAGTTGCCAGGGCTACCCTGGGCATGGCAGGGGGCTTAAGGGCGCCAGGACCCGCCCACTTCCGCTTTGGGGGCCAGCAACAGTTGCCAGGACAACCATGGGCATTGCAGGGGGCTTAAGGGCGCCTGGACCAGCCCACTTCCGCTTTGGGGGCAAGCAACAGTTGCCAGGGCAACCCTGGGCATGGCAGGGGGCTTAAGGGGGCCTGGACCCGCCCACTTCCGCTTTGGGGGCCAGCAACAGTTGCCAGGGCAACCCTGGCCATGGCAGGGGGCTTAAGGGCGCCAGGACCCGCCCACTTCCGCTTTGGGGGCCAGCAACAGTTGCCAGGGCAACCCTGGCCATGGCAGGGGGCTTATGGGCGCCAGGACCCGCCCACTTCCGCTTTGGGGGCCAGCAACAGTTGCCAGGGCAACCCTGGGCATGGCAGGGGGCATAAGTGGGCCTGGACCCGCCCACTTCCGCTTTGGGGGCCAGCAACAGTTGCCAGGGCAACCATGGGCATGGAAGGCGGCTTAAGGGGGCCTGGACCCGCCCACTTCCGCTTTGGGGGCCAGCAACAGTTGCCAGGGCAACCATGGGCATGGCAGGGGGCATAAGTGGGCCTGGACCCGCCCACTTCCGCTTTGGGGGCCAGCAACAGTTGCCAGGGCAACCATGGGCATGGAAGGCGGCTTAAGGGGGCCTGGACCCGCCCACTTCCGCTTTGGGGGCCAGCAACAGTTGCCAGGGCAACCATGGGCATGGCAGGGGGCTTAAGGGGGCCTGGAAACGCCCACTTCCGCTTTGGGGGCCAGCAACAGTTGCCAGGGCAACCCTGGGCATGGCAGGGGGCTTAAGGGCGCCAGGACCCGCCCACTTCCGCTTTGGGGGCCAGCAACAGTTGCCAGGGCAACCATGGGCATGGAAGGGGGCTTAAGGGGGCCTGGACCCGCCCACTTCCGCTTTGGGGGCCAGCAACAGTTGCCAGGGCAACCCTGGGCATGGCAGGGGGCTTAAGGGGGCCTAGACCCGCCCACTTCCGCTTTGGGGGCCAGCAACAGTTGCCAGGGCAACCCTGGCCATGGCAGGGTGCTTGAGGGCGCCTGGACCCGCGCACTTCCGCTTTGAAGGGGGCAGCAACAGTTGCCAGGGCTACCCTGGGCACGGCAGGGGGCATAAGGGGGCCTGGACCCGCCCACTTCCGCTTTGGGGGCCAGCATTAGTTGCCAGGGCAACCATGGGCATGGAAGAGGGCTTAAGGGGGCCTGGAAACGCCCACTTCCGCTTTGGGGGCCAGCAACAGTTGCCAGGGCAACCCTGGGCATGGCAGGGGGCTTAAGGGGGTCTGGACCCGCCCACTTCCGCTTTGGGGGCCAGCAACAGTTGCCAGGGCAACCCTGGGCATGGCAGGGGGCATAAGTGGGCCTGGACCCGCCCACTTCCGCTTTGGGGGCCAGCAACAGTTGCCAGGGCAACCCTGGGCATGGCAGGGGGCTTAAGGGGGCCTGGACATGCCCACTTCCGCTTTGGGGGCCAGCAACAGTTGCCAGGGCAACCCTGGGCATGGCAGGGGGCTTAAGGGGGCCTAGACCCGCCCACTTCCGCTTTGGGGGCCAGCAACAGTTGCCAGGGCAACCCTGGGCATGGCAGGGGGCTTAAGGGGGCCTGGACCCGCCCACTTCCGCTTTGGGGACCAGCAACAATTGCCAGGGCTACCCTGGGCATGGCAGGGGGCTTAAGGGGGCCTGGACCCGCCTACTTCCGCTTTGGGGGCCAGCAACAGTTGCCAGGGCTACCCTGGGCATGGCAGGGGGCTTAAGGGGGCCTGGACCTGCCCACTTCCGCTTTGGGGGCCAGCAACAGTTGCCAGGGCAACCATGGGCATGGAAGGGGGCTTAAGGGGGCCTGGACCCGCCCACTTCCGCTTTGGGGGCCAGCAACAGTTGCCAGGGCTACCCTGGGCATGGAATGGGGCTTAAGGGCGCCAGGAGCCGCCCACTTCCGCTTTGAGGGCCAGCAACAGTTGCCAGGACAACCCTGGGCATGGCAGGGGGCTTAAGGGCGCCTGGAAACGCCCACTTCCGCTTTGGGGGCCAGCAACAGTTGCCAGGACAACCATGGGCATGGCAGGGGGCTTAAGGGGGCCTGGACACGCCCACTTCCGCTTTGGGGGCCGGCAACAGTTGCCAGGGCAACCCTGGGCATGGCAGGGGGCTTAAGGGGGCCTGGACCCGCCCACTTCCGCTTTGGGGGCCAGCAACAGTTGCCAGGGCAACCCTGGGCATGGCAGGGTGCTTGAGGGCGCCTGGACCCGCCCACTTCCGCTTTGAAGGGGGCAGCAACAGTTGCCAGGGCTACCCTGGGCATGGCAGGGGGCATAAGGGGGCCTGGACCCGCCCACTTCCGCTTTGGGGGCCAGCATTAGTTGCCAGGGCAACCATGGGCATGGAAGGGGGCTTAAGGGGGCCTGGAAACGCCCACTTCCGCTTTGGGGGCCAGCAACAGTTGCCAGGGCAACCCTGGCCATGGCAGGGTGCTTGAGGGCGCCTGGACCCGCGCACTTCCGCTTTGAAGGGGGCAGCAACAGTTGCCAGGGCTACCCTGGGCACGGCAGGGGGCATAAGGGGGCCTGGACCCGCCCACTTCCGCTTTGGGGGCCAGCATTAGTTGCCAGGGCAACCATGGGCATGGAAGAGGGCTTAAGGGGGCCTGGAAACGCCCACTTCCGCTTTGGGGGCCAGCAACAGTTGCCAGGGCAACCCTGGGCATGGCAGGGGGCTTAAGGGGGTCTGGACCCGCCCACTTCCGCTTTGGGGGCCAGCAACAGTTGCCAGGGCAACCCTGGGCATGGCAGGGGGCATAAGTGGGCCTGGACCCGCCCACTTCCGCTTTGGGGGCCAGCAACAGTTGCCAGGGCAACCCTGGGCATGGCAGGGGGCTTAAGGGGGCCTGGACATGCCCACTTCCGCTTTGGGGGCCAGCAACAGTTGCCAGGGCAACCCTGGGCATGGCAGGGGGCTTAAGGGGGCCTAGACCCGCCCACTTCCGCTTTGGGGGCCAGCAACAGTTGCCAGGACAACCATGGGCATTGCAGGGGGCTTAAGGGCGCCTGGACCAGCCCACTTCCGCTTTGGGGGCAAGCAACAGTTGCCAGGGCAACCCTGGGCATGGCAGGGGGCTTAAGGGGGCCTGGACCCGCCTACTTCCGCTTTGGGGGCCAGCAACAGTTGCCAGGGCTACCCTGGGCATGGCAGGGGGCTTAAGGGGGCCTGGACCTGCCCACTTCCGCTTTGGGGGCCAGCAACAGTTGCCAGGGCAACCATGGGCATGGAAGGGGGCTTAAGGGGGCCTGGACCCGCCCACTTCCGCTTTGGGGGCCAGCAACAGTTGCCAGGGCTACCCTGGGCATGGAATGGGGCTTAAGGGCGCCAGGAGCCGCCCACTTCCGCTTTGAGGGCCAGCAACAGTTGCCAGGACAACCCTGGGCATGGCAGGGGGCTTAAGGGCGCCTGGAAACGCCCACTTCCGCTTTGGGGGCCAGCAACAGTTGCCAGGACAACCATGGGCATGGCAGGGGGCTTAAGGGGGCCTGGACACGCCCACTTCCGCTTTGGGGGCCGGCAACAGTTGCCAGGGCAACCCTGGGCATGGCAGGGGGCTTAAGGGGGCCTGGACCCGCCCACTTCCGCTTTGGGGGCCAGCAACAGTTGCCAGGACAACCCTGGGCATGGCAGGGGGCTTAAGGGCGCCTGGAAACGCCCACTTCCGCTTTGGGGGCCAGCAACAGTTGCCAGGACAACCATGGGCATGGCAGGGGGCTTAAGGGCGCCTGGACCCGCCCACTTCCGCTTTGGGGGCCAGCAACAGTTGCCAGGGCAACCCTGGCCATGGCAGGGGGCTTAAGGGCGCCTGGACCCGCCCACTTCCGCTTTGGGGGCCAGCAACAGTTGCCAGGGCAACCCTGGCCATGGCAGGGGGCTTAAGGGCGCCAGGACCCGCCCACTTCCGCTTTGGGGGCCAGCAACAGTTGCCAGGGCAACCCTGGCCATGGCAGGGGGCTTAAGGGCGCCAGGACCCGCCCACTTCCGCTTTGGGGGCCAGCAACAGTTGCCAGGGCAACCCTGGGCATGGCAGGGGGCATAAGTGGGCCTGGACCCGCCCACTTCCGCTTTGGGGGCCAGCAACAGTTGCCAGGGCAAGCATGGGCATGGAAGGCGGCTTAAGGGGGCCTGGACCCGCCCACTTCCGCTTTGGGGGCCAGCAACAGTTGCCAGGGCAACCATGGGCATGGCAGGGGGCATAAGTGGGCCTGGACCCGCCCACTTCCGCTTTGGGGGCCAGCAACAGTTGCCAGGGCAACCATGGGCATGGAAGGCGGCTTAAGGGGGCCTGGACCCGCCCACTTCCGCTTTGGGGGCCAGCAACAGTTGCCAGGGCAACCATGGGCATGGCAGGGGGCTTAAGGGGGCCTGGACCCGCCCACTTCCGCTTTGGGGGCCAGCAACAGTTGCCAGGGCAACCATGGGCATGGAAGGCGGCTTAAGGGGTCCTGGACCCGCCCACTTCCGCTTTGGGGGCCAGCAACAGTTGCCAGGGCAACCATGGGCATGGCAGGGGGCTTAAGGGCGCCTGGACCCGCCCACTTCCGCTTTGGGGGCCAGCAACAGTTGCCAGGGCAACCCTGGGCATGGCAGGGGGCTTAAGGGGGCCTGGACCCGCCCACTTCCGCTTTGGGGGCAAGCAACAGTTGCCAGGGCAACCCTGGCCATGGCAGGGGGCTTAAGGGCGCCAGGACCCGCCCACTTCCGCTTTGGGGGCCAACAACAGTTGCCAGGGCAACCCTGGGCATGGCAGGGTGCTTGAGGGCGCCTGGACCCGCCCACTTCCGCTTTGAAGGGGGCAGCAACAGTTGCCAGGGCTACCCTGGGCATGGCAGGGGGCATAAGGGGGCCTGGACCCGCCCACTTCCGCTTTGGGGGCCAGCATTAGTTGCCAGGGCAACCATGGGCATGGAAGGGGGCTTAAGGGGGCCTGGAAACGCCCACTTCCGCTTTGGGGGCCAGCAACAGTTGCCAGGGCAACCCTGGCCATGGCAGGGTGCTTGAGGGCGCCTGGACCCGCGCACTTCCGCTTTGAAGGGGGCAGCAACAGTTGCCAGGGCTACCCTGGGCACGGCAGGGGGCATAAGGGGGCCTGGACCCGCCCACTTCCGCTTTGGGGGCCAGCATTAGTTGCCAGGGCAACCATGGGCATGGAAGAGGGCTTAAGGGGGCCTGGAAACGCCCACTTCCGCTTTGGGGGCCAGCAACAGTTGCCAGGGCTACCCTGGGCATGGCAGGGGGCTTAAGGGCGCCAGGACCCGCCCACTTCCGCTTTGGGGGCCAGCAACAGTTGCCAGGACAACCATGGGCATTGCAGGGGGCTTAAGGGCGCCTGGACCAGCCCACTTCCGCTTTGGGGGCAAGCAACAGTTGCCAGGGCAACCCTGGGCATGGCAGGGGGCTTAAGGGGGCCTGGACCCGCCCACTTCCGCTTTGGGGGCCAGCAACAGTTGCCAGGGCAACCCTGGCCATGGCAGGGGGCTTAAGGGCGCCAGGACCCGCCCACTTCCGCTTTGGGGGCCAGCAACAGTTGCCAGGGCAACCCTGGCCATGGCAGGGGGCTTATGGGCGCCAGGACCCGCCCACTTCCGCTTTGGGGGCCAGCAACAGTTGCCAGGGCAACCCTGGGCATGGCAGGGGGCATAAGTGGGCCTGGACCCGCCCACTTCCGCTTTGGGGGCCAGCAACAGTTGCCAGGGCAACCATGGGCATGGAAGGCGGCTTAAGGGGGCCTGGACCCGCCCACTTCCGCTTTGGGGGCCAGCAACAGTTGCCAGGGCAACCATGGGCATGGCAGGGGGCATAAGTGGGCCTGGACCCGCCCACTTCCGCTTTGGGGGCCAGCAACAGTTGCCAGGGCAACCATGGGCATGGAAGGCGGCTTAAGGGGGCCTGGAAACGCCCACTTCCGCTTTGGGGGCCAGCAACAGTTGCCAGGACAACCATGGGCATGGCAGGGGGCTTAAGGGGGCCTGGACACGCCCACTTCCGCTTTGGGGGCCGGCAACAGTTGCCAGGGCAACCCTGGGCATGGCAGGGGGCTTAAGGGGGCCTGGACCCGCCCACTTCCGCTTTGGGGGCCAGCAACAGTTGCCAGGGCAACCCTGGGCATGGCAGGGTGCTTGAGGGCGCCTGGACCCGCCCACTTCCGCTTTGAAGGGGGCAGCAACAGTTGCCAGGGCTACCCTGGGCATGGCAGGGGCATAAGGGGGCCTGGACCCGCCCACTTCCGCTTTGGGGGCCAGCATTAGTTGCCAGGGCAACCATGGGCATGGAAGGGGGCTTAAGGGGGCCTGGAAACGCCCACTTCCGCTTTGGGGGCCAGCAACAGTTGCCAGGGCAACCCTGGCCATGGCAGGGTGCTTGAGGGCGCCTGGACCCGTGCACTTCCGCTTTGAAGGGGGCAGCAACAGTTGCCAGGGCTACCCTGGGCACGGCAGGGGGCATAAGGGGGCCTGGACCCGCCCACTTCCGCTTTGGGGGCCAGCATTAGTTGCCAGGGCAACCATGGGCATGGAAGAGGGCTTAAGGGGGCCTGGAAACGCCCACTTCCGCTTTGGGGGCCAGCAACAGTTGCCAGGGCAACCCTGGGCATGGCAGGGGGCTTAAGGGGGTCTGGACCCGCCCACTTCCGCTTTGGGGGCCAGCAACAGTTGCCAGGGCAACCCTGGGCATGGCAGGGGGCATAAGTGGGCCTGGACCCGCCCACTTCCGCTTTGGGGGCCAGCAACAGTTGCCAGGGCAACCCTGGGCATGGCAGGGGGCTTAAGGGGGCCTGGACATGCCCACTTCCGCTTTGGGGGCCAGCAACAGTTGCCAGGGCAACCCTGGGCATGGCAGGGGGCTTAAGGGGGCCTAGACCCGCCCACTTCCGCTTTGGGGGCCAGCAACAGTTGCCAGGGCAACCCTGGGCATGGCAGGGGGCTTAAGGGGGCCTGGACCCGCCCACTTCCGCTTTGGGGACCAGCAACAATTGCCAGGGCTACCCTGGGCATGGCAGGGGGCTTAAGGGGGCCTGGACCCGCCTACTTCCGCTTTGGGGGCCAGCAACAGTTGCCAGGGCTACCCTGGGCATGGCAGGGGGCTTAAGGGGGCCTGGACCTGCCCACTTCCGCTTTGGGGGCCAGCAACAGTTGCCAGGGCAACCATGGGCATGGAAGGGGGCTTAAGGGGGCCTGGACCCGCCCACTTCCGCTTTGGGGGCCAGCAACAGTTGCCAGGGCTACCCTGGGCATGGAATGGGGCTTAAGGGCGCCAGGAGCCGCCCACTTCCGCTTTGAGGGCCAGCAACAGTTGCCAGGACAACCCTGGGCATGGCAGGGGGCTTAAGGGCGCCTGGAAACGCCCACTTCCGCTTTGGGGGCCAGCAACAGTTGCCAGGACAACCATGGGCATGGCAGGGGGCTTAAGGGGGCCTGGACACGCCCACTTCCGCTTTGGGGGCCGGCAACAGTTGCCAGGGCAACCCTGGGCATGGCAGGGGGCTTAAGGGGGCCTGGACCCCGCCCACTTCCGCTTTGGGGGCCAGCAACAGTTGCCAGGACAACCCTGGGCATGGCAGGGGGCTTAAGGGCGCCTGGAAACGCCCACTTCCGCTTTGGGGGCCAGCAACAGTTGCCAGGACAACCATGGGCATGGCAGGGGGCTTAAGGGCGCCTGGACCCGCCCACTTCCGCTTTGGGGGCCAGCAACAGTTGCCAGGGCAACCCTGGCCATGGCAGGGGGCTTAAGGGCGCCTGGACCCGCCCACTTCCGCTTTGGGGGCCAGCAACAGTTGCCAGGGCAACCCTGGCCATGGCAGGGGGCTTAAGGGCGCCAGGACCCGCCCACTTCCGCTTTGGGGGCCAGCAACAGTTGCCAGGGCAACCCTGGCCATGGCAGGGGGCTTAAGGGCGCCAGGGACCCGCCCACTTCCGCTTTGGGGGCCAGCAACAGTTGCCAGGGCAACCCTGGGCATGGCAGGGGGCATAAGTGGGCCTGGACCCGCCCACTTCCGCTTTGGGGGCCAGCAACAGTTGCCAGGGCAAGCATGGGCATGGAAGGCGGCTTAAGGGGGCCTGGACCCGCCCACTTCCGCTTTGGGGGCCAGCAACAGTTGCCAGGGCAACCATGGGCATGGCAGGGGGCATAAGTGGGCCTGGACCCGCCCACTTCCGCTTTGGGGGCCAGCAACAGTTGCCAGGGCAACCATGGGCATGGAAGGCGGCTTAAGGGGGCCTGGACCCGCCCACTTCCGCTTTGGGGGCCAGCAACAGTTGCCAGGGCAACCATGGGCATGGCAGGGGGCTTAAGGGGGCCTGGACCCGCCCACTTCCGCTTTGGGGGCCAGCAACAGTTGCCAGGGCAACCATGGGCATGGAAGGCGGCTTAAGGGGTCCTGGACCCGCCCACTTCCGCTTTGGGGGCCAGCAACAGTTGCCAGGGCAACCATGGGCATGGCAGGGGGCTTAAGGGCGCCTGGACCCGCCCACTTCCGCTTTGGGGGCCAGCAACAGTTGCCAGGGCAACCCTGGGCATGGCAGGGGGCTTAAGGGGGCCTGGACCCGCCCACTTCCGCTTTGGGGGCAAGCAACAGTTGCCAGGGCAACCCTGGCCATGGCAGGGGGCTTAAGGGCGCCAGGACCCGCCCACTTCCGCTTTGGGGGCCAACAACAGTTGCCAGGGCAACCCTGGGCATGGCAGGGTGCTTGAGGGCGCCTGGACCCGCCCACTTCCGCTTTGAAGGGGGCAGCAACAGTTGCCAGGGCTACCCTGGGCATGGCAGGGGGCATAAGGGGGCCTGGACCCGCCCACTTCCGCTTTGGGGGCCAGCATTAGTTGCCAGGGCAACCATGGGCATGGAAGGGGGCTTAAGGGGGCCTGGAAACGCCCACTTCCGCTTTGGGGGCCAGCAACAGTTGCCAGGGCAACCCTGGCCATGGCAGGGTGCTTGAGGGCGCCTGGACCCGCGCACTTCCGCTTTGAAGGGGGCAGCAACAGTTGCCAGGGCTACCCTGGGCACGGCAGGGGGCATAAGGGGGCCTGGACCCGCCCACTTCCGCTTTGGGGGCCAGCATTAGTTGCCAGGGCAACCATGGGCATGGAAGAGGGCTTAAGGGGGCCTGGAAACGCCCACTTCCGCTTTGGGGGCCAGCAACAGTTGCCAGGGCTACCCTGGGCATGGCAGGGGGCTTAAGGGCGCCAGGACCCGCCCACTTCCGCTTTGGGGGCCAGCAACAGTTGCCAGGACAACCATGGGCATTGCAGGGGGCTTAAGGGCGCCTGGACCAGCCCACTTCCGCTTTGGGGGCAAGCAACAGTTGCCAGGGCAACCCTGGGCATGGCAGGGGGCTTAAGGGGGCCTGGACCCGCCCACTTCCGCTTTGGGGGCCAGCAACAGTTGCCAGGGCAACCCTGGCCATGGCAGGGGGCTTAAGGGCGCCAGGACCCGCCCACTTCCGCTTTGGGGGCCAGCAACAGTTGCCAGGGCAACCCTGGCCATGGCAGGGGGCTTATGGGCGCCAGGACCCGCCCACTTCCGCTTTGGGGGCCAGCAACAGTTGCCAGGGCAACCCTGGGCATGGCAGGGGGCATAAGTGGGCCTGGACCCGCCCACTTCCGCTTTGGGGGCCAGCAACAGTTGCCAGGGCAACCATGGGCATGGAAGGCGGCTTAAGGGGGCCTGGACCCGCCCACTTCCGCTTTGGGGGCCAGCAACAGTTGCCAGGGCAACCATGGGCATGGCAGGGGGCATAAGTGGGCCTGGACCCGCCCACTTCCGCTTTGGGGGCCAGCAACAGTTGCCAGGGCAACCATGGGCATGGAAGGCGGCTTAAGGGGGCCTGGACCCGCCCACTTCCGCTTTGGGGGCCAGCAACAGTTGCCAGGGCAACCATGGGCATGGCAGGGGGCTTAAGGGGGCCTGGAAACGCCCACTTCCGCTTTGGGGGCCAGCAACAGTTGCCAGGGCAACCCTGGGCATGGCAGGGGGCTTAAGGGCGCCAGGACCCGCCCACTTCCGCTTTGGGGGCCAGCAACAGTTGCCAGGGCAACCATGGGCATGGAAGGGGGCTTAAGGGGGCCTGGACCCGCCCACTTCCGCTTTGGGGGCCAGCAACAGTTGCCAGGGCAACCCTGGGCATGGCAGGGGGCTTAAGGGGGCCTAGACCCGCCCACTTCCGCTTTGGGGGCCAGCAACAGTTGCCAGGGCAACCATGGGCATGGCAGGGGGCTTAAGGGGGCCTGGAAACGCCCACTTCCGCTTTGGGGGCCAGCAACAGTTGCCAGGGCAACCCTGGGCATGGCAGGGGGCTTAAGGGCGCCAGGACCCGCCCACTTCCGCTTTGGGGGCCAGCAACAGTTGCCAGGGCAACCATGGGCATGGAAGGGGGCTTAAGGGGGCCTGGAAACGCCCACTTCCGCTTTGGGGGCCAGCAACAGTTGCCAGGACAACCATGGGCATGGCAGGGGGCTTAAGGGCGCCTGGACCCGCCCACTTCCGCTTTGGGGGCCAGCAACAGTTGCCAGGGCAACCCTGGCCATGGCAGGGGGCTTAAGGGCGCCTGGACCCGCCCACTTCCGCTTTGGGGGCCAGCAACAGTTGCCAGGGCAACCCTGGCCATGGCAGGGGGCTTAAGGGCGCCAGGACCCGCCCACTTCCGCTTTGGGGGCCAGCAACAGTTGCCAGGGCAACCCTGGCCATGGCAGGGGGCTTAAGGGCGCCAGGACCCGCCCACTTCCGCTTTGGGGGCCAGCAACAGTTGCCAGGGCAACCCTGGGCATGGCAGGGGGCATAAGTGGGCCTGGACCCGCCCACTTCCGCTTTGGGGGCCAGCAACAGTTGCCAGGGCAAGCATGGGCATGGAAGGCGGCTTAAGGGGGCCTGGACCCGCCCACTTCCGCTTTGGGGGCCAGCAACAGTTGCCAGGGCAACCATGGGCATGGCAGGGGGCATAAGTGGGCCTGGACCCGCCCACTTCCGCTTTGGGGGCCAGCAACAGTTGCCAGGGCAACCATGGGCATGGAAGGCGGCTTAAGGGGGCCTGGACCCGCCCACTTCCGCTTTGGGGGCCAGCAACAGTTGCCAGGGCAACCATGGGCATGGCAGGGGGCTTAAGGGGGCCTGGACCCGCCCACTTCCGCTTTGGGGGCCAGCAACAGTTGCCAGGGCAACCATGGGCATGGAAGGCGGCTTAAGGGGTCCTGGACCCGCCCACTTCCGCTTTGGGGGCCAGCAACAGTTGCCAGGGCAACCATGGGCATGGCAGGGGGCTTAAGGGCGCCTGGACCCGCCCACTTCCGCTTTGGGGGCCAGCAACAGTTGCCAGGGCAACCCTGGGCATGGCAGGGGGCTTAAGGGGGCCTGGACCCGCCCACTTCCGCTTTGGGGGCAAGCAACAGTTGCCAGGGCAACCCTGGCCATGGCAGGGGGCTTAAGGGCGCCAGGACCCGCCCACTTCCGCTTTGGGGGCCAACAACAGTTGCCAGGGCAACCCTGGGCATGGCAGGGTGCTTGAGGGCGCCTGGACCCGCCCACTTCCGCTTTGAAGGGGGCAGCAACAGTTGCCAGGGCTACCCTGGGCATGGCAGGGGGCTTAAGGGGGCCTGGACCCGCCCACTTCCGCTTTGGGGGCCAGCAACAGTTGCCAGGGCAACCCTGGGCATGGCAGGGTGCTTGAGGGCGCCTGGACCCGCCCACTTCCGCTTTGGGGGCCAGCAACAGTTGCCAGGGCAACCATGGGCATGGAAGGGGGCTTAAGGGGGCCTGGACCCGCCCACTTCCGCTTTGGGGGCCAGCAACAGTTGCCAGGGCAACCCTGGGCATGGCAGGGGGCTTAAGGGGGCCTAGACCCGCCCACTTCCGCTTTGGGGGCCAGCAACAGTTGCCAGGGCAACCATGGGCATGGCAGGGGGCTTAAGGGGGCCTGGAAACGCCCACTTCCGCTTTGGGGGCCAGCAACAGTTGCCAGGGCAACCCTGGGCATGGCAGGGGGCTTAAGGGCGCCAGGACCCGCCCACTTCCGCTTTGGGGGCCAGCAACAGTTGCCAGGGCAACCATGGGCATGGAAGGGGGCTTAAGGGGGCCTGGAAACGCCCACTTCCGCTTTGGGGGCCAGCAACAGTTGCCAGGACAACCATGGGCATGGCAGGGGGCTTAAGGGGGCCTGGACCTGCCCACTTCCGCTTTGGGGGCCAGCAACAGTTGCCAGGGCAACCATGGGCATGGCAGGGGGCTTAAGGGGGCCTGGACCCGCCCACTTCCGCTTTGGGGGCCAGCAACAGTTGCCAGGGCAACCATGGGCATGGAAGAGGGCTTAAGGGGGCCTGGAAACGCCCACTTCCGCTTTGGGGGCCAGCAACAGTTGCCAGGGCAACCATGGGCATGGCAGGGGGCTTAAGGGGGCCTGGACCCGCCTACTTCCGCTTTGGGGGCCAGCAACAGTTGCCAGGGCTACCCTGGGCATGGCAGGGGGCTTAAGGGCGCCAGGACCCGCCCACTTCCGCTTTGGGGGCCAGCAACAGCTGCCAGGACAACCACGGGCATTGCAGGGGGCTTAAGGGCGCCTGGACCAGCCCACTTCCGCTTTGGGGGCAAGCAACAGTTGCCAGGGCAACCCTGGGCATGGCAGGGGGCTTAAGGGGGCCTGGACCCGCCCACTTCCGCTTTGGGGGCCAGCAACAGTTGCCAGGGCAACCCTGGCCATGGCAGGGGGCTTAAGGGCGCCAGGACCCGCCCACTTCCGCTTTGGGGGCCAGCAACAGTTGCCAGGGCAACCCTGGCCATGGCAGGGGGCTTATGGGCGCCAGGACCCGCCCACTTCCGCTTTGGGGGCCAGCAACAGTTGCCAGGGCAACCCTGGGCATGGCAGGGGGCATAAGTGGGCCTGGACCCGCCCACTTCCGCTTTGGGGGCCAGCAACAGTTGCCAGGGCAACCATGGGCATGGAAGGCGGCTTAAGGGGGCCTGGACCCGCCCACTTCCGCTTTGGGGGCCAGCAACAGTTGCCAGGGCAACCATGGGCATGGCAGGGGGCATAAGTGGGCCTGGACCCGCCCACTTCCGCTTTGGGGGCCAGCAACAGTTGCCAGGGCAACCATGGGCATGGAAGGCGGCTTAAGGGGGCCTGGACCCGCCCACTTCCGCTTTGGGGGCCAGCAACAGTTGCCAGGGCAACCATGGGCATGGCAGGGGGCTTAAGGGGGCCTGGAAACGCCCACTTCCGCTTTGGGGGCCAGCAACAGTTGCCAGGGCAACCCTGGGCATGGCAGGGGGCTTAAGGGCGCCAGGACCCGCCCACTTCCGCTTTGGGGGCCAGCAACAGTTGCCAGGGCAACCATGGGCATGGAAGGGGGCTTAAGGGGGCCTGGACCCGCCCACTTCCGCTTTGGGGGCCAGCAACAGTTGCCAGGGCAACCCTGGGCATGGCAGGGGGCTTAAGGGGGCCTAGACCCGCCCACTTCCGCTTTGGGGGCCAGCAACAGTTGCCAGGGCAACCCTGGCCATGGCAGGGTGCTTGAGGGCGCCTGGACCCGCGCACTTCCGCTTTGAAGGGGGCAGCAACAGTTGCCAGGGCTACCCTGGGCACGGCAGGGGGCATAAGGGGGCCTGGACCCGCCCACTTCCGCTTTGGGGGCCAGCATTAGTTGCCAGGGCAACCATGGGCATGGAAGAGGGCTTAAGGGGGCCTGGAAACGCCCACTTCCGCTTTGGGGGGCAGCAACAGTTGCCAGGGCAACCCTGGGCATGGCAGGGGGCTTAAGGGGGTCTGGACCCGCCCACTTCCGCTTTGGGGGCCAGCAACAGTTGCCAGGGCAACCCTGGGCATGGCAGGGGGCATAAGTGGGCCTGGACCCGCCCACTTCCGCTTTGGGGGCCAGCAACAGTTGCCAGGGCAACCCTGGGCATGGCAGGGGGCTTAAGGGGGCCTGGACATGCCCACTTCCGCTTTGGGGGCCAGCAACAGTTGCCAGGGCAACCCTGGGCATGGCAGGGGGCTTAAGGGGGCCTAGACCCGCCCACTTCCGCTTTGGGGGCCAGCAACAGTTGCCAGGGCAACCCTGGGCATGGCAGGGGGCTTAAGGGGCCTGGACCCGCCCACTTCCGCTTTGGGGGCCAGCAACAGTTGCCAGGGCAACCCTGGCCATGGCAGGGGGCTTAAGGGCGCCATGACCCGCCCACTTCCGCTTTGGGGGCCAGCATTAGTTGCCAGGGCAACCATGGGCATGGAAGGGGGCTTAAGGGGGCCTGGAAACGCCCACTTCCGCTTTGGGGGCCAGCAACAGTTGCCAGGGCAACCCTGGCCATGGCAGGGGGCTTAAGGGCGCCAGGACCCGCCCACTTCCGCTTTGGGGGCCAGCAACAGTTGCCAGGGCAACCCTTGGGCATGGCAGGGCTTTGGGGGCCAGCAACAGTTGCCAGGGCAACCCTTGGGCATGGCTGGCCCCCAAAGCGGAAGTGGGCGTTTCCAGGCGCCCTTAAGCCCCCTGCCATGCCCAGGGTTGTCCTGGCAACTGTTGCTGGCCCCCAAAGCGGAAGTGGGCGGGTCCTGGCGCCCTTAAGCCCCCTGCCATGCCCAATGTTGCCCTGGCAACTGTTGCTGGCCCCCAAAGCGGAAGTGGGCGGGTCCTGGCGCCCTTAAGCCCCATGCCATGCCCAGGGTTGCCCTGGCAACTGTTGCTGGCCCTCAAAGCGGAAGCTTTGAGGGACCCGCCCACTTCCGCTTTGAAGGGGGCAGCAACAGTTGCCAGGGCTACCCTGGGCATGGCAGGGGGCATAAGGGGGCCTGGACCCGCCCACTTCCGCTTTGGGGGCCAGCATTAGTTGCCAGGGCAACCATGGGCATGGAAGGGGGCTTAAGGGGGCCTGGACCCGCCCACTTCCGCTTTGGGGGCCAGCAACAGTTGCCAGGGCAACCCTGGGCATGGCAGGGGGCTTAAGGGGGCCTGGACCCGCCCACTTCCGCTTTGGGGGCCAGCAACAGTTGCCAGGACAACCCTGGGCATGGCAGGGGGCTTAAGGGCGCCTGGAAACGCCCACTTCCGCTTTGGGGGCCAGCAACAGTTGCCAGGACAACCATGGGCATGGCAGGGGGCTTAAGGGCGCCTGGACCCGCCCACTTCCGCTTTGGGGGCCAGCAACAGTTGCCAGGGCAACCCTGGGCATGGCAGGGGGCTTAAGGGGGCCTGGACCCGCCCACTTCCGCTTTGGGGGCAAGCAACAGTTGCCAGGGCAACCCTGGCCATGGCAGGGGGCTTAAGGGCGCCAGGACCCGCCCACTTCCGCTTTGGGGGCCAACAACAGTTGCCAGGGCAACCCTGGGCATGGCAGGGTGCTTGAGGGCGCCTGGACCCGCCCACTTCCGCTTTGAAGGGGGCAGCAACAGTTGCCAGGGCTACCCTGGGCATGGCAGGGGGCATAAGGGGGCCTGGACCCGCCCACTTCCGCTTTGGGGGCCAGCATTAGTTGCCAGGGCAACCATGGGCATGGAAGGGGGCTTAAGGGGGCCTGGAAACGCCCACTTCCGCTTTGGGGGCCAGCAACAGTTGCCAGGGCAACCCTGGCCATGGCAGGGTGCTTGAGGGCGCCTGGACCCGCGCACTTCCGCTTTGAAGGGGGCAGCAACAGTTGCCAGGGCTACCCTGGGCACGGCAGGGGGCATAAGGGGGCCTGGACCCGCCCACTTCCGCTTTGGGGGCCAGCATTAGTTGCCAGGGCAACCATGGGCATGGAAGAGGGCTTAAGGGGGCCTGGAAACGCCCACTTCCGCTTTGGGGGCCAGCAACAGTTGCCAGGGCAACCCTGGGCATGGCAGGGGGCTTAAGGGGGTCTGGACCCGCCCACTTCCGCTTTGGGGGCCAGCAACAGTTGCCAGGGCAACCCTGGGCATGGCAGGGGGCTTAAGGGGGCCTGGACCCGCCTACTTCCGCTTTGGGGGCCAGCAACAGTTGCCAGGGCTACCCTGGGCATGGCAGGGGGCTTAAGGGCGCCAGGACCCGCCCACTTCCGCTTTGGGGGCCAGCAACAGTTGCCAGGACAACCATGGGCATTGCAGGGGGCTTAAGGGCGCCTGGACCAGCCCACTTCCGCTTTGGGGGCAAGCAACAGTTGCCAGGGCAACCCTGGGCATGGCAGGGGGCTTAAGGGGGCCTGGACCCGCCCACTTCCGCTTTGGGGGCCAGCAACAGTTGCCAGGGCAACCCTGGCCATGGCAGGGGGCTTAAGGGCGCCAGGACCCGCCCACTTCCGCTTTGGGGGCCAGCAACAGTTGCCAGGGCAACCCTGGCCATGGCAGGGGGCTTATGGGCGCCAGGACCCGCCCACTTCCGCTTTGGGGGCCAGCAACAGTTGCCAGGGCAACCCTGGGCATGGCAGGGGGCATAAGTGGGCCTGGACCCGCCCACTTCCGCTTTGGGGGCCAGCAACAGTTGCCAGGGCAACCATGGGCATGGAAGGCGGCTTAAGGGGGCCTTGACCCGCCCACTTCCGCTTTGGGGGCCAGCAACAGTTGCCAGGGCAACCATGGGCATGGCAGGGGGCATAAGTGGGCCTGGACCCGCCCACTTCCGCTTTGGGGGCCAGCAACAGTTGCCAGGGCAACCATGGGCATGGAAGGCGGCTTAAGGGGGCCTGGACCCGCCCACTTCCGCTTTGGGGGCCAGCAACAGTTGCCAGGGCAACCATGGGCATGGCAGGGGGCTTAAGGGGGCCTGGAAACGCCCACTTCCGCTTTGGGGGCCAGCAACAGTTGCCAGGGCAACCCTGGGCATGGCAGGGGGCTTAAGGGCGCCAGGACCCGCCCACTTCCGCTTTGGGGGCCAGCAACAGTTGCCAGGGCAACCATGGGCATGGAAGGCGGCTTAAGGGGGCCTGGACCCGCCCACTTCCGCTTTGGGGGCCAGCAACAGTTGCCAGGGCAACCATGGGCATGGCAGGGGGCTTAAGGGGGCCTGGAAACGCCCACTTCCGCTTTGGGGGCCAGCAACAGTTGCCAGGGCAACCCTGGGCATGGCAGGGGGCTTAAGGGCGCCAGGACCCGCCCACTTCCGCTTTGGGGGCCAGCAACAGTTGCCAGGGCAACCATGGGCATGGAAGGGGGCTTAAGGGGGCCTGGACCCGCCCACTTCCGCTTTGGGGGCCAGCAACAGTTGCCAGGGCAACCCTGGGCATGGCAGGGGGCTTAAGGGGGCCTAGACCCGCCCACTTCCGCTTTGGGGGCCAGCAACAGTTGCCAGGGCAACCATGGGCATGGCAGGGGGCTTAAGGGGGCCTGGAAACGCCCACTTCCGCTTTGGGGGCCAGCAACAGTTGCCAGGGCAACCCTGGGCATGGCAGGGGGCTTAAGGGCGCCAGGACCCGCCCACTTCCGCTTTGGGGGCCAGCAACAGTTGCCAGGGCAACCATGGGCATGGAAGGGGGCTTAAGGGGGCCTGGAAACGCCCACTTCCGCTTTGGGGGCCAGCAACAGTTGCCAGGACAACCATGGGCATGGCAGGGGGCTTAAGGGCGCCTGGACCCGCCCACTTCCGCTTTGGGGGCCAGCAACAGTTGCCAGGGCAACCCTGGGCATGGCAGGGGGCTTAAGGGCGCCAGGACCCGCCCACTTCCGCTTTGGGGGCCAGCAACAGTTGCCAGGGCAACCATGGGCATGGAAGGGGGCTTAAGGGGGCCTGGAAACGCCCACTTCCGCTTTGGGGGCCAGCAACAGTTGCCAGGACAACCATGGGCATGGCAGGGGGCTTAAGGGCGCCTGGACCCGCCCACTTCCGCTTTGGGGGCCAGCAACAGTTGCCAGGGCAACCCTGGGCATGGCAGGGGGCTTAAGGGGGCCTGGACCTGCCCACTTCCGCTTTGGGGGCCAGCAACAGTTGCCAGGGCAACCATGGGCATGGCAGGGGGCTTAAGGGGGCCTGGACCCGCCCACTTCCGCTTTGGGGGCCAGCAACAGTTGCCAGGGCAACCATGGGCATGGAAGGGGGCTTAAGGGGGCCTGGAAACGCCCACTTCCGCTTTGGGGGCCAGCAACAGTTGCCAGGACAACCATGGGCATGGCAGGGGGCTTAAGGGCGCCTGGACCCGCCCACTTCCGCTTTGGGGGCCAGCAACAGTTGCCAGGGCAACCCTGGGCATGGCAGGGGGCTTAAGGGGGCCTGGACCTGCCCACTTCCGCTTTGGGGGCCAGCAACAGTTGCCAGGGCAACCATGGGCATGGCAGGGGGCTTAAGGGGGCCTGGACCCGCCCACTTCCGCTTTGGGGGCCAGCAACAGTTGCCAGGGCAACCATGGGCATGGAAGAGGGCTTAAGGGGGCCTGGAAACGCCCACTTCCGCTTTGGGGGCCAGCAACAGTTGCCAGGGCTACCCTGGGCATGGCAGGGGGCTTAAGGGCGCCAGGACCCGCCCACTTCCGCTTTGGGGGCCAGCAACAGTTGCCAGGACAACCATGGGCATTGCAGGGGGCTTAAGGGCGCCTGGACCAGCCCACTTCCGCTTTGGGGGCAAGCAACAGTTGCCAGGGCAACCCTGGGCATGGCAGGGGGCTTAAGGGGGCCTGGACCCGCCCACTTCCGCTTTGGGGGCCAGCAACAGTTGCCAGGGCAACCCTGGCCATGGCAGGGGGCTTAAGGGCGCCAGGACCCGCCCACTTCCGCTTTGGGGGCCAGCAACAGTTGCCAGGGCAACCCTGGCCATGGCAGGGGGCTTATGGGCGCCAGGACCCGCCCACTTCCGCTTTGGGGGCCAGCAACAGTTGCCAGGGCAACCCTGGGCATGGCAGGGGGCATAAGTGGGCCTGGACCCGCCCACTTCCGCTTTGGGGGCCAGCAACAGTTGCCAGGGCAACCATGGGCATGGAAGGCGGCTTAAGGGGGCCTGGACCCGCCCACTTCCGCTTTGGGGGCCAGCAACAGTTGCCAGGGCAACCATGGGCATGGCAGGGGGCATAAGTGGGCCTGGACCCGCCCACTTCCGCTTTGGGGGCCAGCAACAGTTGCCAGGGCAACCATGGGCATGGAAGGCGGCTTAAGGGGGACTGGACCCGCCCACTTCCGCTTTGGGGGCCAGCAACAGTTGCCAGGGCAACCATGGGCATGGCAGGGGGCTTAAGGGGGCCTGGAAACGCCCACTTCCGCTTTGGGGGCCAGCAACAGTTGCCAGGGCAACCCTGGGCATGGCAGGGGGCTTAAGGGCGCCAGGACCCGCCCACTTCCGCTTTGGGGGCCAGCAACAGTTGCCAGGGCAACCATGGGCATGGAAGGGGGCTTAAGGGGGCCTGGACCCGCCCACTTCCGCTTTGGGGGCCAGCAACAGTTGCCAGGGCAACCCTGGGCATGGCAGGGGGCTTAAGGGGGCCTAGACCCGCCCACTTCCGCTTTGGGGGCCAGCAACAGTTGCCAGGGCAACCCTGGCCATGGCAGGGTGCTTGAGGGCGCCTGGACCCGCGCACTTCCGCTTTGAAGGGGGCAGCAACAGTTGCCAGGGCTACCCTGGGCACGGCAGGGGGCATAAGGGGGCCTGGACCCGCCCACTTCCGCTTTGGGGGCCAGCATTAGTTGCCAGGGCAACCATGGGCATGGAAGAGGGCTTAAGGGGGCCTGGAAACGCCCACTTCCGCTTTGGGGGCCAGCAACAGTTGCCAGGGCAACCCTGGGCATGGCAGGGGGCTTAAGGGGGTCTGGACCCGCCCACTTCCGCTTTGGGGGCCAGCAACAGTTGCCAGGGCAACCCTGGGCATGGCAGGGGGCATAAGTGGGCCTGGACCCGCCCACTTCCGCTTTGGGGGCCAGCAACAGTTGCCAGGGCAACCCTGGGCATGGCAGGGGGCTTAAGGGGGCCTGGACATGCCCACTTCCGCTTTGGGGGCCAGCAACAGTTGCCAGGGCAACCCTGGGCATGGCAGGGGGCTTAAGGGGGCCTAGACCCGCCCACTTCCGCTTTGGGGGCCAGCAACAGTTGCCAGGGCAACCCTGGGCATGGCAGGGGGCTTAAGGGGCCTGGACCCGCCCACTTCCGCTTTGGGGGCCAGCAACAGTTGCCAGGGCAACCCTGGCCATGGCAGGGGGCTTAAGGGCGCCATGACCCGCCCACTTCCGCTTTGGGGGCCAGCATTAGTTGCCAGGGCAACCATGGGCATGGAAGGGGGCTTAAGGGGGCCTGGAAACGCCCACTTCCGCTTTGGGGGCCAGCAACAGTTGCCAGGGCAACCCTGGCCATGGCAGGGGGCTTAAGGGCGCCAGGACCCGCCCACTTCCGCTTTGGGGGCCAGCAACAGTTGCCAGGGCAACCCTTGGGCATGGCAGGGCTTTGGGGGCCAGCAACAGTTGCCAGGGCAACCCTTGGGCATGGCTGGCCCCCAAAGCGGAAGTGGGCGTTTCCAGGCGCCCTTAAGCCCCCTGCCATGCCCAGGGTTGTCCTGGCAACTGTTGCTGGCCCCCAAAGCGGAAGTGGGCGGGTCCTGGCGCCCTTAAGCCCCCTGCCATGCCCAATGTTGCCCTGGCAACTGTTGCTGGCCCCCAAAGCGGAAGTGGGCGGGTCCTGGCGCCCTTAAGCCCCATGCCATGCCCAGGGTTGCCCTGGCAACTGTTGCTGGCCCTCAAAGCGGAAGCTTTGAGGGACCCGCCCACTTCCGCTTTGAAGGGGGCAGCAACAGTTGCCAGGGCTACCCTGGGCATGGCAGGGGGCATAAGGGGGCCTGGACCCGCCCACTTCCGCTTTGGGGGCCAGCATTAGTTGCCAGGGCAACCATGGGCATGGAAGGGGGCTTAAGGGGGCCTGGACCCGCCCACTTCCGCTTTGGGGGCCAGCAACAGTTGCCAGGGCAACCCTGGGCATGGCAGGGGGCTTAAGGGGGCCTGGACCCGCCCACTTCCGCTTTGGGGGCCAGCAACAGTTGCCAGGACAACCCTGGGCATGGCAGGGGGCTTAAGGGCGCCTGGAAACGCCCACTTCCGCTTTGGGGGCCAGCAACAGTTGCCAGGACAACCATGGGCATGGCAGGGGGCTTAAGGGCGCCTGGACCCGCCCACTTCCGCTTTGGGGGCCAGCAACAGTTGCCAGGGCAACCCTGGGCATGGCAGGGGGCTTAAGGGCGCCAGGACCCGCCCACTTCCGCTTTGGGGGCCAGCAACAGTTGCCAGGACAACCCTGGGCATGGCAGGGGGCTTAAGGGCGCCTGGAAAAGCCCACTTCCGCTTTGGGGGCCAGCAACAGTTGCCAGGACAACCATGGGCATTGCAGGGGGCTTAAGGGCGCCTGGACCCGCCCACTTCCGCTTTGGGGGCCAGCAACAGTTGCCAGGGCAACCCTGGCCATGGCAGGGGGCTTAAGGGCGCCATGACCCGCCCACTTCCGCTTTGGGGGCCAGCAACAGTTGCCAGGGCAACCCTGGGCATGGCAGGGTGCTTGAGGGCGCCTGGACCCGCCCACTTCCGCTTTGAAGGGGGCAGCAACAGTTGCCAGGGCTACCCTGGGCATGGCAGGGGGCATAAGGGGGCCTGGACCCGCCCACTTCCGCTTTGGGGGCCAGCATTAGTTGCCAGGGCAACCATGGGCATGGAAGGGGGCTTAAGGGGGCCTGGACCCGCCCACTTCTGCTTTGGGGGCCACCAACAGTTGCCAGGGCAACCCTGGGCATGGCAGGGGGCTTAAGGGGGCATGGACCCGCCCACTTCCGCTTTGGGGGCCAGCAACAGTTGCCAGGGCAACCCTGGGCATGGCATGGGGCTTAAGGGCGCCAGGACCCGCCCACTTCCGCTTTGGGGGCCAGCAACAGTTGCCAGGACAACCCTGGGCATGGCAGGGGGCTTAAGGGCGCC
This sequence comes from Crinia signifera, assembly GCF_055691185.1. Classification (NCBI taxonomy): domain Eukaryota; kingdom Metazoa; phylum Chordata; class Amphibia; order Anura; family Myobatrachidae; genus Crinia; species Crinia signifera. Next base: position 47,838 of record NW_028142223.1, on the reverse strand, counting down.
TGGAAACGCCCACTTCCGCTTTGGGGGCCAGCAACAGTTGCCAGGACAACCATGGGCATGGCAGGGGGCTTAAGGGCGCCTGGACCCGCCCACTTCCGCTTTGGGGGCCAGCAACAGTTGCCAGGGCAACCCTGGGCATGGCAGGGGGCTTAAGGGGGCCTGGACCCGCCCACTTCCGCTTTGGGGGCCAGCAACAGTTGCCAGGGCTACCCTGGGCATGGCAGGGGGCATAAGGGGGCCTGGACCCGCCCACTTCCGCTTTGGGGGCCAGCATTAGTTGCCAGGGCAACCATGGGCATGGAAGGGGGCTTAAGGGGGCCTGGAAACGCCCACTTCCGCTTTGGGGGCCAGCAACAGTTGCCAGGGCAACCCTGGGCATGGCAGGGGGCATAAGTGGGCCTGGACCCGCCCACTTCCGCTTTGGGGGCCAGCAGCAGTTGCCAGGGCAACCATGGGCATGGAAGGCGGCTTAAGGGGGCCTGGACCCGCCCACTTCCGCTTTGGGGGCCAGCAACAGTTGCCAGGGCAACCCTGGGCATGGCAGGGGGCTTAAGGGGGCCTGGACCCGCCCACTTCCGCTTTGGGGGCCAGCAACAGTTGCCAGGGCAACCCTGGGCATGGCAGGGGGCTTAAGGGGCCTGGACCCGCCCACTTCCGCTTTGGGGGCCAGCAACAGTTGCCAGGGCAACCCTGGCCATGGCAGGGGGCTTAAGGGCGCCATGACCCGCCCACTTCCGCTTTGGGGGCCAGCAACAGTTGCCAGGGCAACCCTGGGCATGGCAGGGTGCTTGAGGGCGCCTGGACCCGCCCACTTCCGCTTTGAAGGGGGCAGCAACAGTTGCCAGGACAACCCTGGGCATGGCAGGGGGGCTTAAGGGCGCCTGGAAAAGCCCACTTCCGCTTTGGGGGCCAGCAACAGTTGCCAGGACAACCATGGGCATGGAAGGGGGCTTAAGGGCGCCTGGACCCGCCCACTTCCGCTTTGGGGGCCAGCAACAGTTGCCAGGGCAACCCTGGCCATGGCAGGGGGCTTAAGGGCGCCAGGACCCGCCCACTTCCGCTTTGGGGGCCAGCAACAGTTGCCAGGGCAACCCTGGGCATGGCAGGGTGCTTGAGGGCGCCAGGACCCGCCCACTTCCGCTTTGAAGGGGGCAGCAACAGTTGCCAGGGCTACCCTGGGCATGGCAGGGGGCATAAGGGGGCCTGGACCCGCCCACTTCCGCTTTGGGGGCCAGCATTAGTTGCCAGGGCAACCATGGGCATGGAAGGGGGCTTAAGGGGGCCTGGAAACGCCCACTTCCGCTTTGGGGGCCAGCAACAGTTGCCAGGGCAACCCTGGGCATGGCAGGGGGCTTAAGGGGGCCTGGACCCGCCCAATTCCACTTTGGGGGCCAGCAACAGTTGCCAGGGCAACCCTGGGCATGGCAGGGGGCTTAAGGGGGCCTGGACCCGCCCACTTCCGCTTTGGGGGCCAGCAACAGTTGCCAGGGCAACCCTGGGCATGGCAGGGGGCTTAAGGGCGCCAGGACCCGCACACTTCCGCTTTGGGGGCCAGCAACAATTGCCAGGGCAACCCTAATTGCAGGGTGCTTAAGGGGGCCTGGACCCGCCCACTTCCGCTTTTGGGGCCAGCAACAGTTGCCAGGGCAACCCTGGGCATGGCAGGGGCTTAAGGGGGCCTGGACCTGCCCACTTCCGCTTTGGGGGCCAGCAACAGTTGCCAGGGCAACCATGGGCATGGAAGGGGGCTTAAGGGGGCCTGGACCCGCCCACTTCCGCTTTGGGGGCCAGCAACAGTTGCCAGGGCTACCCTGGGCATGGAATGGGGCTTAAGGGCGCCAGGAGCCGCCCACTTCCGCTTTGGGGCCAGCAACAGTTGCCAGGACAACCCTGGGCATGGCAGGGGGCTTAAGGGCGCCTGGAAACGCCCACTTCCGCTTTGGGGGCCAGCAACAGTTGCCATGACAACCATGGGCATGGCAGGGGGCTTAAGGGCGCCTGGACCCGCCCACTTCCGCTTTGGGGGCCAGCAACAGTTGCCAGGGCAACCCTGGGCATGGCAGGGGGCTTAAGGGGGCCTGGACCCGCCCACTTCCGCTTTGGGGGCCAGCAACAGTTGCCAGGACAACCATGGGCATGGCAGGGGGCTTAAGGGCGCCTGGACCCGCCCACTTCCGCTTTGGGGGCCAGCAACAGTTGCCAGGGCAACCCTGGGCATGGCAGGGGGCTTAAGGGCGCCAGGACCCGCCCACTTCCGCTTTGGGGGCCAGCACAGTTGCCAGGGCTACACTGGGCATGGCAGGGTGCTTAAGGGGGCCTGGACCCGAACACTTCCGCTTTGAGGGCCAGCAACTGTTGCCAGGGCAACCCTGGGCATGGCATGGGGCTTAAGGGCGCCAGGACCCGCCCACTTCCGCTTTGGGGGCCAGCAACAGTTGCCAGGGCAACATTGGGCATGGCAGGGGCTTAAGGGCGCCAGGACCCGCCCACTTCCGCTTTGGGGGCCAGCAACAGTTGCCAGGACAACCCTGGGCATGGCAGGGGCTTAAGGGCGCCTGGAAACGCCCACTTCCTCTTTGGGGGCCAGCAACAGTTGCCAGGACAACCATGGGCATTGCAGGGGGATTAAGGGCGCCTGGACCCGCCCACTTCCGCTTTGGGGGCCAGCAACAGTTGCCAGGGCAACCCTGGGCATGGCAGCAGCTTAAGGGGGCATCGACCCGCCCACTTCCGCTTTGGGGGCCAGCAACAGTTGCCAGGGCAACCCTGGGCATGGCAGGGGGCTTAAGGGGGCCTGGACCCGCCCACTTCCGCTTTGGGGGCCAGCAACAGTTGCCAGGGCAACCCTGGCCATGGCAGGGGGCTTTAGGGCGCCAGGACCCGCCCACTTCCGCTTTGGGGGCCAGCAACAGTTGCCAGGGCAACCCTGGCCATGGCAGGGGGCTTAAGGGCGCCAGGACCCGCCCACTTCCGCTTTGGGGGCCAGCAACAGTTGCCAGGGCAACCCTGGGCATACCAGGGGGCATAAGTGGGCCTGGACCCGCCCACTTCCGCCTTTGGGGGCCAACAACAGTTGCCAGGGCAACCATGGGCATGGAAGGCGGCTTAAGGGGGCCTGGACCCGCCCACTTCCGCTTTGGGGGCCAGCAACAGTTGCCAGGGCAACCCTGGGCATGGCAGGGGGCTTAAGGGGGCCTGGACCCGCCCACTTCCGCTTTGGGGGCCAGCAACAGTTGCCAGGGCAACCCTGGGCATGGCAGGGGGCTTAAGGGGGCCTGGACCCGCCCACTTCCGCTTTGGGGGCCAGCAACAGTTGCCAGGGCAACCCTGGGCATGGCAGGGGCTTAAGGGGGCCTGGACCCGCCCACTTCCGCTTTGGGGGCCAGCAACAGTTGCCAGGGCAACCCTGGGCATGGCAGGGGGCTTAAGGGGGCCTAGATCCGCCCACTTCCGCTTTGGGGGCCAGCAACAGTTGCCAGGGCAACCCTGGGCATGGCAGGGGGCTTAAGGGCGCCAGGACCCGCCCACTTCCGCTTTGGGGGCCAGCAACAGTTGCCAGGACAACCCTGGGCATGGCAGGGGGCTTAAGGGCGCCTGGAAAAGCCCACTTCCGCTTTGGGGGCCAGCAACAGTTGCCAGGACAACCATGGGCATTGCAGGGGGCTTAAGGGCGCCTGGACCCGCCCACTTCCGCTTTGGGGGCCAGCAACAGTTGCCAGGGCAACCCTGGCCATGGCAGGGGGCTTAAGGGCGCCATGACCCGCCCACTTCCGCTTTGGGGCCAGCAACAGTTGCCAGGGCAACCCTGGGCATGGCAGGGTGCTTGAGGGCGCCTGGACCCGCCCACTTCCGCTTTGAAGGGGGCAGCAACAGTTGCCAGGGCTACCCTGGGCATGGCAGGGGGCATAAGGGGGCCTGGACCCGCCCACTTCCGCTTTGGGGGCCAGCATTAGTTGCCTGGGCAACCATGGGCATGGAAGGGGGCTTAAGGGGGCCTGGACCCGCCCACTTCTGCTTTGGGGGCCACCAACAGTTGCCAGGGCAACCCTGGGCATGGCAGGGGGCTTAAGGGGGCATGGACCCGCCCACTTCCGCTTTGGGGGCCAGCAACAGTTGCCAGGGCAACCCTGGGCATGGCATGGGGCTTAAGGGCGCCAGGACCCGCCCACTTCCGCTTTGGGGGCCAGCAACAGTTGCCAGGACAACCCTGGGCATGGCAGGGGGCTTAAGGGCGCCTGGAAACGCCCACTTCCGCTTTGGGGGCCAGCACAGTTGCCAGGACAACCATGGGCATGGCAGGGGGCTTAAGGGCGCCTGGACCCGCCCACTTCCGCTTTGGGGGCCAGCAACAGTTGCCAGGGCAACCCTGGGCATGGCAGGGGGCTTAAGGGGGCCTGGACCCGCCCACTTCCGCTTTGGGGGCCAGCAACAGTTGCCAGGGCTACCCTGGGCATGGCAGGGGGCATAAGGGGGCCTGGACCCGCCCACTTCCGCTTTGGGGGCCAGCATTAGTTGCCAGGGCAACCATGGGCATGGAAGGGGGCTTAAGGGGGCCTGGAAACGCCCACTTCCGCTTTGGGGGCCAGCAACAGTTGCCAGGGCAACCCTGGGCATGGCAGGGGGCATAAGTGGGCCTGGACCCGCCCACTTCCGCTTTGGGGGCCAGCAGCAGTTGCCAGGGCAACCATGGGCATGGAAGGCGGCTTAAGGGGGCCTGGACCCGCCCACTTCCGCTTTGGGGGGCCAGCAACAGTTGCCAGGGCAACCCTGGGCATGGCAGGGGGCTTAAGGGGGCCTGGACCCGCCCACTTCCGCTTTGGGGGCCAGCAACAGTTGCCAGGGCAACCCTGGGCATGGCAGGGGGCTTAAGGGGCCTGGACCCGCCCACTTCCGCTTTGGGGGCCAGCAACAGTTGCCAGGGCAACCCTGGCCATGGCAGGGGGCTTAAGGGCGCCATGACCCGCCCACTTCCGCTTTGGGGGCCAGCAACAGTTGCCAGGGCAACCCTGGGCATGGCAGGGTGCTTGAGGGCGCCTGGACCCGCCCACTTCCGCTTTGAAGGGGGCAGCAACAGTTGCCAGGGCTACCCTGGGCATGGCAGGGGGCATAAGGGGGCCTGGACCCGCCCACTTCCGCTTTGGGGGCCAGCATTAGTTGCCAGGGCAACCATGGGCATGGAAGGGGGCTTAAGGGGGCCTGGAAACGCCCACTTCAGCTTTGGGGGCCAGCAACAGTTGCCAGGGCAACCCTGGCCATGGCAGGGGGCTTAAGGGCGCCAGGACCCGCCCACTTCCGCTTTGGGGGCCAGCAACAGTTGCCAGGGCAACCTGGGCATGGCAGGGTGCTTGAGGGCGCCAGGACCCGCCCACTTCCGCTTTGAAGGGGGCAGCAACAGTTGCCAGGGCTACCCTGGGCATGGCAGGGGGGCATAAGGGGGCCTGGACCCGCCCACTTCCGCTTTGGGGGCCAGCATTAGTTGCCAGGGCAACCATGGGCATGGCAGGGGGCTTAAGGGCGCCAGGACCCGCACACTTCCGCTTTGGGGGCCAGCAACAATTGCCAGGGCAACCCTGGGCATTGCAGGGTGCTTAAGGGGGCCTGGACCCGCCCACTTCCGCTTTGGGGGCCAGCAACAGTTGCCAGGGCAACCCTGGGCATGGCAGGGGGCTTAAGGGGGCCTGGACCTGCCCACTTCCGCTTTGGGGGCCAGCAACAGTTGCCAGGGCAACCATGGGCATGGAAGGGGGCTTAAGGGGGCCTGGACCCGCCCACTTCCGCTTTGGGGGCCAGCAACAGTTGCCAGGGCTACCCTGGGCATGGAATGGGGCTTAAGGGCGCCAGGAGCCGCCCACTTCCGCTTTGGGGGCCAGCAACAGTTGCCAGGACAACCCTGGGCATGGCAGGGGGCTTAAGGGCGCCTGGAAACGCCCACTTCCGCTTTGGGGGCCAGCAACAGTTGCCATGACAACCATGGGCATGGCAGGGGGCTTAAGGGCGCCTGGACCCGCCCACTTCCGCTTTGGGGGCCAGCAACAGTTGCCAGGGCAACCCTGGGCATGGCAGGGGGCTTAAGGGGGCCTGGACCCGCCCACTTCCGCTTTGGGGGCCAGCAACAGTTGCCAGGACAACCATGGGCATGGCAGGGGGCTTAAGGGCGCCTGGACCCGCCCACTTCCGCTTTGGGGGCCAGCAACAGTTGCCAGGGCAACCCTGGGCATGGCAGGGGGCTTAAGGGCGCCAGGACCCGCCCACTTCCGCTTTGGGGGCCAGCAACAGTTGCCAGGGCTACACTGGGCATGGCAGGGTGCTTAAGGGGGCCTGGACCCGAACACTTCCGCTTTGAGGGCCAGCAACTGTTGCCAGGGCAACCCTGGGCATGGCATGGGGCTTAAGGGCGCCAGGACCCGCCCACTTCCGCTTTGGGGGCCAGCAACAGTTGCCAGGGCAACATTGGGCATGGCAGGGGGCTTAAGGGCGCCAGGACCCGCCCACTTCCGCTTTGGGGGCCAGCAACAGTTGCCAGGACAACCCTGGGCATGGCAGGGGGCTTAAGGGCGCCTGGAAACGCCCACTTCCTCTTTGGGGGCCAGCAACAGTTGCCAGGACAACCATGGGCATTGCAGGGGGATTAAGGGCGCCTGGACCCGCCCACTTCCGCTTTGGGGGCCAGCAACAGTTGCCAGGGCAACCCTGGGCATGGCAGCAGGCTTAAGGGGGCATCGACCCGCCCACTTCCGCTTTGGGGGCCAGCAACAGTTGCCAGGGCAACCCTGGGCATGGCAGGGGGCTTAAGGGGGCCTGGACCCGCCCACTTCCGCTTTGGGGGCCAGCAACAGTTGCCAGGGCAACCCTGGCCATGGCAGGGGGCTTTAGGGCGCCAGGACCCGCCCACTTCCGCTTTGGGGGCCAGCAACAGTTGCCAGGGCAACCCTGGCCATGGCAGGGGGCTTAAGGGCGCCAGGACCCGCCCACTTCCGCTTTGGGGGCCAGCAACAGTTGCCAGGGCAACCCTGGGCATACCAGGGGGCATAAGTGGGCCTGGACCCGCCCACTTCCGCTTTGGGGGCCAACAACAGTTGCCAGGGCAACCATGGGCATGGAAGGCGGCTTAAGGGGGCCTGGACCCGCCCACTTCCGCTTTGGGGGCCAGCAACAGTTGCCAGGGCAACCCTGGGCATGGCAGGGGGCTTAATGGGGCCTGGACCCGCCCACTTCCGCTTTGGGGGCCAGCAACAGTTGCCAGGGCAACCCTGGGCATGGCAGGGGGCTTAAGGGCGCCTGGAAACGCCCACTTCCGCTTTGGGGGCCAGCAACAGTTGCCATGACAACCATGGGCATGGCAGGGGGCTTAAGGGCGCCTGGACCCGCCCACTTCCGCTTTGGGGGCCAGCAACAGTTGCCAGGGCAACCCTGGGCATGGCAGGGGGCTTAAGGGGGCCTGGACCCGCCCACTTCCGCTTTGGGGGCCAGCAACAGTTGCCAGGACAACCATGGGCATGGCAGGGGGCTTAAGGGCGCCTGGACCCGCCCACTTCCGCTTTGGGGGCCAGCAACAGTTGCCAGGGCAACCCTGGGCATGGCAGGGGGCTTAAGGGCGCCAGGACCCGCCCACTTCCGCTTTGGGGGCCAGCAACAGTTGCCAGGGCTACACTGGGCATGGCAGGGTGCTTAAGGGGGCCTGGACCCGAACACTTCCGCTTTGAGGGCCAGCAACTGTTGCCAGGGCAACCCTGGGCATGGCATGGGGCTTAAGGGCGCCAGGACCCGCCCACTTCCGCTTTGGGGGCCAGCAACAGTTGCCAGGGCAACATTGGGCATGGCAGGGGGCTTAAGGGCGCCAGGACCCGCCCACTTCCGCTTTGGGGGCCAGCAACAGTTGCCAGGACAACCCTGGGCATGGCAGGGGGCTTAAGGGCGCCTGGAAACGCCCACTTCCTCTTTGAGGGCCAGCAACAGTTGCCAGGACAACCATGGGCATTGCAGGGGGATTAAGGGCGCCTGGACCCGCCCACTTCCGCTTTGGGGGCCAGCAACAGTTGCCAGGGCAACCCTGGGCATGGCAGCAGGCTTAAGGGGGCATCGACCCGCCCACTTCCGCTTTGGGGGCCAGCAACAGTTGCCAGGGCAACCCTGGGCATGGCAGGGGGCTTAAGGGGGCCTGGACCCGCCCACTTCCGCTTTGGGGGCCAGCAACAGTTGCCAGGGCAACCCTGGCCATGGCAGGGGGCTTTAGGGCGCCAGGACCCGCCCACTTCCGCTTTGGGGGCCAGCAACAGTTGCCAGGGCAACCCTGGCCATGGCAGGGGGCTTAAGGGCGCCAGGACCCGCCCACTTCCGCTTTGGGGGCCAGCAACAGTTGCCAGGGCAACCCTGGGCATACCAGGGGGCATAAGTGGGCCTGGACCCGCCCACTTCCGCTTTGGGGGCCAACAACAGTTGCCAGGGCAACCATGGGCATGGAAGGCGGCTTAAGGGGGCCTGGACCCGCCCACTTCCGCTTTGGGGGCCAGCAACAGTTGCCAGGGCAACCCTGGGCATGGCAGGGGGCTTAAGGGGGCCTGGACCCGCCCACTTCCGCTTTGGGGGCCAGCAACAGTTGCCAGGGCAACCCTGGGCATGGCAGGGGGCTTAAGGGGGCCTGGACCCGCCCACTTCCGCTTTGGGGGCCAGCAACAGTTGCCAGGGCAACCCTGGGCATGGCAGGGGGCTTAAGGGGGCCTGGACCCGCCCACTTCCGCTTTGGGGGCCAGCAACAGTTGCCAGGGCAACCCTGGGCATGGCAGGGGGCTTAAGGGGGCCTAGATCCGCCCACTTCCGCTTTGGGGGCCAGCAACAGTTGCCAGGGCAACCCTGGGCATGGCAGGGGGCTTAAGGGCGCCAGGACCCGCCCACTTCCGCTTTGGGGGCCAGCAACAGTTGCCAGGACAACCCTGGGCATGGCAGGGGGCTTAAGGGCGCCTGGAAAAGCCCACTTCCGCTTTGGGGGCCAGCAACAGTTGCCAGGACAACCATGGGCATTGCAGGGGGCTTAAGGGCGCCTGGACCCGCCCACTTCCGCTTTGGGGGCCAGCAACAGTTGCCAGGGCAACCCTGGCCATGGCAGGGGGCTTAAGGGCGCCATGACCCGCCCACTTCCGCTTTGGGGGCCAGCAACAGTTGCCAGGGCAACCCTGGGCATGGCAGGGTGCTTGAGGGCGCCTGGACCCGCCCACTTCCGCTTTGAAGGGGGCAGCAACAGTTGCCAGGGCTACCCTGGGCATGGCAGGGGGCATAAGGGGGCCTGGACCCGCCCACTTCCGCTTTGGGGGCCAGCATTAGTTGCCAGGGCAACCATGGGCATGGAAGGGGGCTTAAGGGGGCCTGGACCCGCCCACTTCTGCTTTGGGGGCCACCAACAGTTGCCAGGGCAACCCTGGGCATGGCAGGGGGCTTAAGGGGGCATGGACCCGCCCACTTCCGCTTTGGGGGCCAGCAACAGTTGCCAGGGCAACCCTGGGCATGGCATGGGGCTTAAGGGCGCCAGGACCCGCCCACTTCCGCTTTGGGGGCCAGCAACAGTTGCCAGGACAACCCTGGGCATGGCAGGGGGCTTAAGGGCGCCTGGAAACGCCCACTTCCGCTTTGGGGGCCAGCAACAGTTGCCAGGACAACCATGGGCATGGCAGGGGGCTTAAGGGCGCCTGGACCCGCCCACTTCCGCTTTGGGGGCCAGCAACAGTTGCCAGGGCAACCCTGGGCATGGCAGGGGGCTTAAGGGGGCCTGGACCCGCCCACTTCCGCTTTGGGGGCCAGCAACAGTTGCCAGGGCTACCCTGGGCATGGCAGGGGGCATAAGGGGGCCTGGACCCGCCCACTTCCGCTTTGGGGGCCAGCATTAGTTGCCAGGGCAACCATGGGCATGGAAGGGGGCTTAAGGGGGCCTGGAAACGCCCACTTCCGCTTTGGGGGCCAGCAACAGTTGCCAGGGCAACCCTGGGCATGGCAGGGGGCATAAGTGGGCCTGGACCCGCCCACTTCCGCTTTGGGGGCCAGCAGCAGTTGCCAGGGCAACCATGGGCATGGAAGGCGGCTTAAGGGGGCCTGGACCCGCCCACTTCCGCTTTGGGGGCCAGCAACAGTTGCCAGGGCAACCCTGGGCATGGCAGGGGGCTTAAGGGGGCCTGGACCCGCCCACTTCCGCTTTGGGGGCCAGCAACAGTTGCCAGGGCAACCCTGGGCATGGCAGGGGGCTTAAGGGGCCTGGACCCGCCCACTTCCGCTTTGGGGGCCAGCAACAGTTGCCAGGGCAACCCTGGCCATGGCAGGGGGCTTAAGGGCGCCATGACCCGCCCACTTCCGCTTTGGGGGCCAGCAACAGTTGCCAGGGCAACCCTGGGCATGGCAGGGTGCTTGAGGGCGCCTGGACCCGCCCACTTCCGCTTTGAAGGGGGCAGCAACAGTTGCCAGGGCTACCCTGGGCATGGCAGGGGGCATAAGGGGGCCTGGACCCGCCCACTTCCGCTTTGGGGGCCAGCATTAGTTGCCAGGGCAACCATGGGCATGGAAGGGGGCTTAAGGGGGCCTGGAAACGCCCACTTCAGCTTTGGGGGCCAGCAACAGTTGCCAGGGCAACCCTGGCCATGGCAGGGGGCTTAAGGGCGCCAGGACCCGCCCACTTCCGCTTTGGGGGCCAGCAACAGTTGCCAGGGCAACCCTGGGCATGGCAGGGTGCTTGAGGGCGCCAGGACCCGCCCACTTCCGCTTTGAAGGGGGCAGCAACAGTTGCCAGGGCTACCCTGGGCATGGCAGGGGGCATAAGGGGGCCTGGACCCGCCCACTTCCGCTTTGGGGGCCAGCATTAGTTGCCAGGGCAACCATGGGCATGGAAGGGGGCTTAAGGGGGCCTGGAAACGCCCACTTCCGCTTTGGGGGCCAGCAACAGTTGCCAGGGCAACCCTGGGCATGGCAGGGGGCTTAAGGGGGCCTGGACCCGCCCAATTCCACTTTGGGGGCCAGCAACAGTTGCCAGGGCAACCCTGGGCATGGCAGGGGGCTTAAGGGGGCCTGGACCCGCCCACTTCCGCTTTGGGGGCCAGCAACAGTTGCCAGGGCAACCCTGGGCATGGCAGGGGGCTTAAGGGCGCCAGGACCCGCACACTTCCGCTTTGGGGGCCAGCAACAATTGCCAGGGCAACCCTGGGCATTGCAGGGTGCTTAAGGGGGCCTGGACCCGCCCACTTCCGCTTTGGGGGCCAGCAACAGTTGCCAGGGCAACCCTGGGCATGGCAGGGGGCTTAAGGGGGCCTGGACCTGCCCACTTCCGCTTTGGGGGCCAGCAACAGTTGCCAGGGCAACCATGGGCATGGAAGGGGGCTTAAGGGGGCCTGGACCCGCCCACTTCCGCTTTGGGGGCCAGCAACAGTTGCCAGGGCTACCCTGGGCATGGAATGGGGCTTAAGGGCGCCAGGAGCCGCCCACTTCCGCTTTGGGGGCCAGCAACAGTTGCCAGGACAACCCTGGGCATGGCAGGGGGCTTAAGGGCGCCTGGACCCGCCCACTTCCGCTTTGGGGGCCAGCAACAGTTGCCAGGACAACCATGGGCATGGCAGGGGGCTTAAGGGCGCCTGGACCCGCCCACTTCCGCTTTGGGGGCCAGCAACAGTTGCCAGGGCAACCCTGGGCATGGCAGGGGGCTTAAGGGCGCCTGGACCCGCCCACTTCCGCTTTGGGGGCCAGCAACAGTTGCCAGGGCAACCCTGGGCATGGCAGGGGGCTTAAGGGCGCCAGGACCCGCCCACTTCCGCTTTGGGGGCCAGCAACAGTTGCCAGGGCTACACTGGGCATGGCAGGGTGCTTAAGGGGGCCTGGACCCGAACACTTCCGCTTTGAGGGCCAGCAACTGTTGCCAGGGCAACCCTGGGCATGGCATGGGGCTTAAGGGCGCCAGGACCCGCCCACTTCCGCTTTGGGGGCCAGCAACAGTTGCCAGGGCAACATTGGGCATGGCAGGGGGCTTAAGGGCGCCAGGACCCGCCCACTTCCGCTTTGGGGGCCAGCAACAGTTGCCAGGGCAACCCTGGCCATGGCAGGGGGCTTTAGGGCGCCAGGACCCGCCCACTTCCGCTTTGGGGGCCAGCAACAGTTGCCAGGGCAACCCTGGCCATGGCAGGGGGCTTAAGGGCGCCAGGACCCGCCCACTTCCGCTTTGGGGGCCAGCAACAGTTGCCAGGGCAACCCTGGGCATGGCAGCAGGCTTAAGGGGGCATCGACCCGCCCACTTCCGCTTTGGGGGCCAGCAACAGTTGCCAGGGCAACCCTGGGCATGGCAGGGGGCTTAAGGGGGCCTGGACCCGCCCACTTCCGCTTTGGGGGCCAGCAACAGTTGCCAGGGCAACCCTGGCCATGGCAGGGGGCTTTAGGGCGCCAGGACCCGCCCACTTCCGCTTTGGGGGCCAGCAACAGTTGCCAGGGCAACCCTGGCCATGGCAGGGGGCTTAAGGGCGCCAGGACCCGCCCACTTCCGCTTTGGGGGCCAGCAACAGTTGCCAGGGCAACCCTGGGCATACCAGGGGGCATAAGTGGGCCTGGACCCGCCCACTTCCGCTTTGGGGGCCAACAACAGTTGCCAGGGCAACCATGGGCATGGAAGGCGGCTTAAGGGGGCCTGGACCCGCCCACTTCCGCTTTGGGGGCCAGCAACAGTTGCCAGGGCAACCCTGGGCATGGCAGGGGGCTTAAGGGGGCCTGGACCCGCCCACTTCCGCTTTGGGGGCCAGCAACAGTTGCCAGGGCAACCCTGGGCATGGCAGGGGGCTTAAGGGCGCCTGGAAACGCCCACTTCCGCTTTGGGGGCCAGCAACAGTTGCCATGACAACCATGGGCATGGCAGGGGGCTTAAGGGCGCCTGGACCCGCCCACTTCCGCTTTGGGGGCCAGCAACAGTTGCCAGGGCAACCCTGGGCATGGCAGGGGGCTTAAGGGGGCCTGGACCCGCCCACTTCCGCTTTGGGGGCCAGCAACAGTTGCCAGGACAACCATGGGCATGGCAGGGGGCTTAAGGGCGCCTGGACCCGCCCACTTCCGCTTTGGGGGCCAGCAACAGTTGCCAGGGCAACCCTGGGCATGGCAGGGGGCTTAAGGGCGCCAGGACCCGCCCACTTCCGCTTTGGGGGCCAGCAACAGTTGCCAGGGCTACACTGGGCATGGCAGGGTGCTTAAGGGGGCCTGGACCCGAACACTTCCGCTTTGAGGGCCAGCAACTGTTGCCAGGGCAACCCTGGGCATGGCATGGGGCTTAAGGGCGCCAGGACCCGCCCACTTCCGCTTTGGGGGCCAGCAACAGTTGCCAGGGCAACATTGGGCATGGCAGGGGGCTTAAGGGCGCCAGGACCCGCCCACTTCCGCTTTGGGGGCCAGCAACAGTTGCCAGGACAACCCTGGGCATGGCAGGGGGCTTAAGGGCGCCTGGAAACGCCCACTTCCTCTTTGGGGGCCAGCAACAGTTGCCAGGACAACCATGGGCATTGCAGGGGGATTAAGGGCGCCTGGACCCGCCCACTTCCGCTTTGGGGGCCAGCAACAGTTGCCAGGGCAACCCTGGGCATGGCAGCAGGCTTAAGGGGGCATCGACCCGCCCACTTCCGCTTTGGGGGCCAGCAACAGTTGCCAGGGCAACCCTGGGCATGGCAGGGGGCTTAAGGGGGCCTGGACCCGCCCACTTCCGCTTTGGGGGCCAGCAACAGTTGCCAGGGCAACCCTGGCCATGGCAGGGGGCTTTAGGGCGCCAGGACCCGCCCACTTCCGCTTTGGGGGCCAGCAACAGTTGCCAGGGCAACCCTGGCCATGGCAGGGGGCTTAAGGGCGCCAGGACCCGCCCACTTCCGCTTTGGGGGCCAGCAACAGTTGCCAGGGCAACCCTGGGCATACCAGGGGGCATAAGTGGGCCTGGACCCGCCCACTTCCGCTTTGGGGGCCAACAACAGTTGCCAGGGCAACCATGGGCATGGAAGGCGGCTTAAGGGGGCCTGGACCCGCCCACTTCCAGGGCCAGCAACAGTTGCCAGGGCAACATTGGGCATGGCAGGGGGCTTAAGGGCGCCAGGACCCGCCCACTTCCGCTTTGGGGGCCAGCAACAGTTGCCAGGACAACCCCTGGGCATGGCAGGGGGCTTAAGGGCGCCTGGAAACGCCCACTTCCTCTTTGGGGGCCAGCAACAGTTGCCAGGACAACCATGGGCATTGCAGGGGGATTAAGGGCGCCTGGACCCGCCCACTTCCGCTTTGGGGGCCAGCAACAGTTGCCAGGGCAACCCTGGGCATGGCAGCAGGCTTAAGGGGGCATCGACCCGCCCACTTCCGCTTTGGGGGCCAGCAACAGTTGCCAGGGCAACCCTGGGGCATGGCAGGGGGCTTAAGGGGGCCTGGACCCGCCCACTTCCGCTTTGGGGGCCAGCAACAGTTGCCAGGGCAACCCTGGCCATGGCAGGGGGCTTAAGGGCGCCAGGACCCGCCCACTTCCGCTTTGGGGGCCAGCAACAGTTGCCAGGGCAACCCTGGCCATGGCAGGGGGCTTAAGGGCGCCAGGACCCGCCCACTTCCGCTTTGGGGGCCAGCAACAGTTGCCAGGGCACCCTGGGCATACCAGGGGGCATAAGTGGGCCTGGACCCGCCCACTTCCGCTTTGGGGGCCAACAACAGTTGCCAGGGCAACCTTTGGCATGGAAGGCGGCTTAAGGCGGCCTGGACCCGCCCACTTCCGCTTTGGGGGCCAGCAACAGTTGCCAGGGCAACCCTGGGCATGGCAGGGGGCTTAAGGGGGCCTGGACCCGCCCACTTCCGCTTTGGGGGCCAGCAACAGTTGCCAGGGCAACCCTGGGCATGGCAGGGGGCTTAAGGGGGCCTGGACCCGCCCACTTCCGCTTTGGGGGCCAGCAACAGTTGCCAGGGCAACCCTGGGCATGGCAGGGGGCTTAAGGGGGCCTGGACCCGCCCACTTCCGCTTTGGGGGCCAGCAACAGTTGCCAGGGCAACCCTGGGCATGGCAGGGGGCTTAAGGGGGCCTAGATCCGCCCACTTCCGCTTTGGGGGCCAGCAACAGTTGCCAGGGCAACCCTGGGCATGGCAGGCGGCTTAAGGGGGCCTGGACCCGCCCACTTCCGCTTTGGGGGCCAGCAACAGTTGCCAGGGCAACATTGGGCATGGCAGGGGGCTTGAGGGCGCCTGGACCCGCCCACTTCCGCTTTGAAGGGGGCAGCAACAGTTGCCAGGGCAACCCTGGGCATGGCAGGGGGCTTAAGGGGGCCTGGACCCACCAACTTCCGCTTTGGGGCCAGCAACAGTTGCCAGGGCAACCCTGGCCATGGCAGGGGGCTTAAGGGCGCCAGGACCCGCCCACTTCCGCTTTGGGGGCCAGCAACAGTTGCCAGGGCAACCCTGGGCATGGCAGGGGGCATAAATGGGCCTTGACCCGCCCACTTCCGCTTTGGGGGCCAGCAACAGTTGCCAGGGCAACCATGGGCATGGAAGGCGGCTTAAGGGGCCTGGACCCGCCCACTTCCGCTTTGGGGGCCAGCAACAGTTGCCAGGGCAACCCTGGGCATGGCAGGGGGCTTAAGGGCGCCTGGAAACGCCCACTTCCTCTTTGGGGGCCAGCAACAGTTGCCAGGACAAAAATGGGCATTGCAGGGGGATTAAGGGCGCCTGGACCCGCCCACTTCCGCTTTGGGGGCCAGCAACAGTTGCCAGGGCAACCCTGGGCATGGCAGCAGGCTTAAGGGGCATCGACCCGCCCACTTCCGCTTTGGGGGCCAGCAACAGTTGCCAGGGCAACCCTGGGCATGGCAGGGGGCTTAAGGGGGCCTGGACCCGCCCACTTCCGCTTTGGGGGCCAGCAACAGTTGCCAGGGCAACCCTGGCCATGGCAGGGGGCTTAAGGGCGCCAGGACCCGCCCACTTCCGCTTTGGGGGCCAGCAACAGTTGCCAGGGCAACCCTGGCCATGGCAGGGGGCTTAAGGGCGCCAGGACCCGCCCACTTCACTTTGGGGGCCAGCAACAGTTGCCAGGGCAACCCTGGCATACCAGGGGGCATAAGTGGGCCTGGACCCGCCCACTTCCGCTTTGGGGGCCAACAACAGTTGCCAGGGCAACCATGGGCATGGAAGGCGGCTTAAGGGGGCCTGGACCCGCCCACTTCCGCTTTGGGGCCAGCAACAGTTGCCAGGGCAACCCTGGGCATGGCAGGGGGCTTAAGGGGGCCTGGACCCGCCCACTTCCGCTTTGGGGGCCAGCAACAGTTGCCAGGGCAACCCTGGGCATGGCAGGGGGCTTAAGGGGGCCTGGACCCGCCCACTTCCGCTTTGGGGGCCAGCAACAGTTGCCAGGGCAACCTGGGCATGGCAGGGGGCTTAAGGGGCCTGGACCCGCCAACTTCCGCTTTGGGCCAGCAACAGTTGCCAGGGCAACCCTGGCCATGGCAGGGGGCTTAAGGGCGCCAGGACCCGCCCACTTCCGCTTTGGGGGCCAGCAACAGTTGCCAGGGCAACCTGGCATGGCAGGGGGCATAAGTGGGCCTTGACCCGCCCACTTCCGCTTTGGGGGCCAGCAACAGTTGCCAGGGCAACCATGGGCATGGAAGGCGGCTTAAGGGGGCCTGGACCCGCCACTTCCGCTTTGGGGGCCAGCAACAGTTGCCAGGGCAACCCTGGGCATGGCAGGGGCTTAAGGGGGCCTGGACCCGCCCACTTCCGCTTTGGGGGCCAGCAACAGTTGCCAGGGCAACCATGGGCATGGAAGGCGGCTTAAAGGGGGCCTGGACCCGCCCACTTCCGCTTTGGGGGCCAGCAACAGTTGCCAGGGCAACCCTGGGCATGGCAGGGGGCTTAACGGGGCCTGGACCCGCCCACTTCCGCCTTTGGGGGCCAGCAACAGTTACCAGGCAACCCTGGGCATGGCAGGGGGCTTAAGGGGGCCTGGACCCGCCCACTTCCGCTTTGGGGGCCAGCAACAGTTGCCAGGACAACCCTGGGCATGGCAGGGGGCTTAAGGGCGCCTGGAAACGCCCACTTCCGCTTTGGGGGCCAGCAACAGTTGCCAGGACAACCATGGGCATGGCAGGGGGCTTAAGGGCGCCTGGACCCCGCCCACTTCCGCTTTGGGGGGCAGCAACAGTTGCCAGGGCAACCCTGGGCATGGCAGGGGGCTTAAGGGCGCCAGGACCCGCCCACTTCCGCTTTGGGGGCCAGCAACAGTTGCCAGGGCTACTTGGGCATGACAGGGGGCTAAAGGGGGCCTGGACCCGCCCACTTCCGCTTTGGGGGCCAGCAACAGTTGCCAGGGCAACCCTGGGCATGGCAGGGGGCTTAAGGGCGCCAGGACCCGCCCACTTCCGCTTTGGGGGCCAGCAACAGTTGCCAGGGCTACACTGGGCATGGCAGGGTGCTTAAGGGGGCCTGGACCCGCCCACTTCCGCTTTGAGGGCCAGCAACAGTTGCCAGGGCAACCCTGGGCATGGCATGGGGCTTAAGGGCGCCAGGACCCGCCCACTTCCGCTTTGGGGGCCAGCAACAGTTGCCAGGGCAACATTGGGCATGGCAGGGGGCTTAAGGGCGCCAGGACCCGCCCACTTCCGCTTTGGGGGGCAGCAACAGTTGCCAGGGCAACCCTGGGCATGGCAGGGGGCTTAAGGGCGCCAGGACCCGCCCACTTCCGCTTTGGGGGCCAGCAACAGTTGCCAGGGCTACCTTGGGCATGACAGGGGGCTAAAGGGGGCCTGGACCCGCCCACTTCCGCTTTGGGGGCCAGCAACAGTTGCCAGGGCAACCCTGGGCATGGCAGGGGGCTTAAGGGCGCCAGGACCCGCCCACTTCCGCTTTGGGGGCCAGCAACAGTTGCCAGGGCTACACTGGGCATGGCAGGGTGCTTAAGGGGGCCTGGACCCGCCCACTTCCGCTTTGAGGGCCAGCAACAGTTGCCAGGGCAACCCTGGGCATGGCATGGGGCTTAAGGGCGCCAGGACCCGCCCACTTCCGCTTGGGGGCCAGCAACAGTTGCCAGGGCAACATTGGGCATGGCAGGGGGCTTAAGGGCGCCAGGACCCGCCCACTTCCGCTTTGGGGGCCAGCAACAGTTGCCAGGACAACCCTGGGCATGGCAGGGGGCTTAAGGGCGCCTGGAAACGCCCACTTCCGCTTTGGGGGCCAGCAACAGTTGCCAGGACAACCATGGGCATTGCAGGGGGATTAAGGGCGCCTGGAGCCGCCCACTTCCGCTTTGGGGGCCAGCAACAGTTGCCAGGGCAACCCTGGGCATGGCAGGGGGCTTAAGGGCGCCAGGACCCGCCCACTTCCGCTTTGGGGCCAGCAACAGTTGCCAGGCTACACTGGGCATGGCAGGGTGCTTATGGGGGCCTGGACCCGAACACTTCCGCTTTGAGGGCCAGCAACTGTTGCCAGGGCAACCCTGGGCATGGCATGGGGCTTAAGGGCGCCAGGACCCGCCCACTTCCGCTTTGGGGGCCAGCAACAGTTGCCAGGGCAACATTGGGCATGGCAGGGGGCTTAAGGGCGCCAGGACCCGCCCACTTCCCGCTTTGGGGCCAGCAACAGTTGCCAGGACAACCCTGGGCATGGCAGGGGCTTAAGGGCGCCTGGAAACGCCCACTTCCTCTTTGGGGGCCAGCAACAGTTGCCAGGACAACCATGGGCATTGCAGGGGGATTAAGGGCGCCTGGACCCGCCCACTTCCGCTTTGGGGGCCAGCAACAGTTGCCAGGGCAACCCTGGGCATGGCAGCAGGCTTAAGGGGGCATCGACCCGCCCACTTCCGCTTTGGGGGCCAGCAACAGTTGCCAGGGCAACCCTGGGCATGGCAGGGGGCTTAAGGGGGCCTGGACCCGCCCACTTCCGCTTTGGGGGCCAGCAACAGTTGCCAGGGCAACCCTGGCCATGGCAGGGGGCTTAAGGGCGCCAGGACCCGCCCACTTCCGCTTTGGGGCCAGCAACAGTTGCCAGGGCAACCCTGGCCATGGCAGGGGCTTAAGGGCGCCAGGACCCGCCCACTTCCGCTTTGGGGCCAGCAACAGTTGCCAGGGCAACCCTGGGCATACCAGGGGGCATAAGTGGGCCTGGACCCGCCCACTTCCGCTTTGGGGGCCAACAACAGTTGCCAGGGCAACCATGGGCATGGAAGGCGGCTTAAGGGGGCCTGGACCCGCCCACTTCCGCTTTGGGGGCCAGCAACAGTTGCCAGGGCAACCCTGGGCATGGCAGGGGGCTTAAGGGGGCCTGGACCCGCCCACTTCCGCTTTGGGGGCCAGCAACAGTTGCCAGGGCAACCCTGGGCATGGCAGGGGGCTTAAGGGGGCCTGGACCCGCCCACTTCCGCTTTGGGGGCCAGCAACAGTTGCCAGGGCAACCCTGGGCATGGCAGGGGGCTTAAGGGGGCCTGGACCCGCCACTTCCGCTTTGGGGGCCAGCAACAGTTGCCAGGGCAACCTGGGCATGGCAGGGGGCTTAAGGGGCCTAGATCCGCCCACTTCCGCTTTGGGGGCCAGCAACAGTTGCCAGGGCAACCCTGGGCATGGCAGGCGGCTTAAGGGGGCCTGGCCGCCCACTTCCGCTTTGGGGCCAGCAACAGTTGCCAGGGCAACATTGGGCATGGCAGGGGGCTTGAGGGCGCCTGGACCCGCCCACTTCCGCTTTGAAGGGGGCAGCAACAGTTGCCAGGGCAACCCTGGGCATGGCAGGGGGCTTAAGGGGGCCTGGACCCACCAACTTCCGCTTTGGGGGCCAGCAACAGTTGCCAGGGCAACCCTGGCCATGGCAGGGGGCTAAAGGGCGCCAGGACCCGCCCACTTCCGCTTTGGGGGCCAGCAACAGTTGCCAGGGCAACCCTGGGCATGGCAGGGGGCATAAATGGGCCTTGACCCGCCCACTTCCGCTTTGGGGGCCAGCAACAGTTGCCAGGGCAACCATGGGCATGGAAGGCGGCTTAAGGGGGCCTGGACCCGCCCACTTCCGCTTTGGGGGCCAGCAACAGTTGCCAGGGCAACCCTGGGCATGGCAGGGGGCTTAAGGGCGCCTGGAAACGCCCACTTCCTCTTTGGGGGCCAGCAACAGTTGCCAGGACAAAAATGGGCATTGCAGGGGGATTAAGGGCGCCTGGACCCGCCCACTTCCGCTTTGGGGCCAGCAACAGTTGCCAGGGCAACCCTGGGCATGGCAGCAGCTTAAGGGGGCATCGACCCGCCCACTTCCGCTTTGGGGGCCAGCAACAGTTGCCAGGGCAACCCTGGGCATGGCAGGGGGCTTAAGGGGCCTGGACCCGCCCACTTCCGCTTTGGGGCCAGCAACAGTTGCCAGGGCAACCCTGGCCATGGCAGGGGGCTTAAGGGCGCCAGGACCCGCCCACTTCCGCTTTGGGGGCCAGCAACAGTTGCCAGGGCAACCCTGGCCATGGCAGGGGCTTAAGGGCGCCAGGACCCGCCCACTTCCGCTTTGGGGGCCAGCAACAGTTGCCAGGGCAACCCTGGGCATACCAGGGGGCATAAGTGGGCCTGGACCCGCCCACTCCGCTTTGGGGGCCAACAACAGTTGCCAGGGCAACCATGGGCATGGAAGGCGGCTTAAGGGGGCCTGGACCCGCCCACTTCCGCTTTGGGGGCCAGCAACAGTTGCCAGGGCAACCCTGGGCATGGCAGGGGGCTAAGGGGCCTGGACCCGCCCACTTCCGCTTTGGGGGCCAGCAACAGTTGCCAGGGCAACCCTGGGCATGGCAGGGGGCTTAAGGGGGCCTGGACCCGCCCACTTCCGCTTTGGGGGCCAGCAACAGTTGCCAGGGCAACATTGGGCATGGCAGGGGGCTTGAGGGCGCCTGGACCCGCCCACTTCCGCTTTGGGGGCCAGCAACAGTTACCAGGGCAACCCTGGGCATGGCAGGGGGCTTAAGGGGGCCTGGACCCGCCACTTCCGCTTTGGGGGCCAGCAACAGTGCCAGGACAACCCTGGGCATGGCAGGGGGCTTAAGGGCGCCTGGAAACGCCCACTTCCGCTTTGGGGGCCAGCAACAGTTGCCAGGACAACCATGGGCATGGCAGGGGGCTTAAGGGCGCCTGGACCCGCCCACTTCCGCTTTGGGGGGCAGCAACAGTTGCCAGGGCAACCCTGGGCATGGCAGGGGGCTTAAGGGCGCCAGGACCCGCCCACTTCCGCTTTGGGGGCCAGCAACAGTTGCCAGGGCTACCTTGGGCATGACAGGGGGCTAAAGGGGGCCTGGACCCGCCCACTTCCGCTTTGGGGGCCAGCAACAGTTGCCAGGGCAACCCTGGGCATGGCAGGGGGCTTAAGGGCGCCAGGACCCGCCCACTTCCGCTTTGGGGGCCAGCAACAGTTGCCAGGGCTACACTGGGCATGGCAGGGTGCTTAAGGGGGCCTGGACCCGCCCCACTTCCGCTTTGAGGGCCAGCAACAGTTGCCAGGGCAACCCTGGGCATGGCATGGGGCTTAAGGGCGCCAGGACCCGCCCACTTCCGCTTTGGGGGCCAGCAACAGTTGCCAGGGCAACATTGGGCATGGCAGGGGGCTTAAGGGCGCCAGGACCCGCCCACTTCCGCTTTGGGGGCCAGCAACAGTTGCCAGGACAACCCTGGGCATGGCAGGGGGCTTAAGGGCGCCTGGAAACGCCCACTTCCGCTTTGGGGGCCAGCAACAGTTGCCAGGACAACCATGGGCATTGCAGGGGGATTAAGGGCGCCTGGACCCGCCCACTCCCGCTTTGGGGGCCAGCAACAGTTGCCAGGGCAACCCTGGGCATGGCAGGGGGCTTAAGGGGGCATGGACCCGCCACTTCCGCTTTGGGGGCCAGCAACAGTTGCCAGGGCAACCCTGGGCATGGCAGGGGCTTAAGGGGGCCTGGACCCGCCCACTTCCGCTTTGGGGGCCAGCAACAGTTGCCAGGGCAACCCTGGCCATGGCAGGGGGCTTAAGGGCGCCAGGACCCGCCCACTTCCGCTTTGGGGGCCAGCAACAGTTGCCAGGGCAACCCTGGGCATGGCAGGGGGCATAAGTGGGCCTGGACCCGCCCACTTCCGCTTTGGGGGCCAGCAGCAGTTGCCAGGGCAACCATGGGCATGGAAGGCGGCTTAAGGGGGCCTGGACCCGCCCACTTCCGCTTTGGGGGCCAGCAACAGTTGCCAGGGCAACCCTGGGCATGGCAGGGGGCTTAAGGGGGCCTGGACCCGCCCACTTCCGCTTTGGGGGCCAGCAACAGTTGCCAGGGCAACCCTGGGCATGGCAGGGGGCTTAAGGGGCCTGGACCCGCCCACTTCCGCTTTGGGGGCCAGCAACAGTTGCCAGGGCAACCCTGGCCATGGCAGGGGGCTTAAGGGCGCCATGACCCGCCCACTTCCGCTTTGGGGGCCAGCATTAGTTGCCAGGGCAACCATGGGCATGGAAGGGGGCTTAAGGGGGCCTGGAAACGCCCACTTCCGCTTTGGGGGCCAGCAACAGTTGCCAGGGCAACCCTGGCCATGGCAGGGGGCTTAAGGGCGCCAGGACCCGCCCACTTCCGCTTTGGGGGCCAGCAACAGTTGCCAGGGCAACCCTTGGGCATGGCAGGGCTTTGGGGGCCAGCAACAGTTGCCAGGGCAACCCTTGGGCATGGCTGGCCCCCTAAGCGGAAGTGGGCGTTTCCAGGCGCCCTTAAGCCCCCTGCCATGCCCAGGGTTGTCCTGGCAACTGTTGCTGGCCCCCAAAGCGGAAGTGGGCGGGTCCTGGCGCCCTTAAGCCCCTGCCATGCCCAATGTTGCCCTGGCAACTGTTGCTGGCCCCCAAAGCGGAAGTGGGCGGGTCCTGGCGCCCTTAAGCCCCATGCCATGCCCAGGGTTGCCTGGCAACTGTTGCTGGCCCTCAAAGCGGAAGCTTTGAGGGACCCGCCCACTTCCGCTTTGAAGGGGGCAGCAACAGTTGCCAGGGCTACCCTGGGCATGGCAGGGGGCATAAGGGGCCTGGACCCGCCCACTTCCGCTTTGGGGGCCAGCATTAGTTGCCAGGGCAACCATGGGCATGGAAGGGGGCTTAAGGGGGCCTGGACCCGCCCACTTCCGCTTTGGGGGCCAGCAACAGTTGCCAGGGCAACCCTGGGCATGGCAGGGGGCTTAAGGGGCCTGGACCCGCCCACTTCCGCTTTGGGGGCCAGCAACAGTTGCCAGGACAACCCTGGGCATGGCAGGGGGCTTAAGGGCGCCTGGAAACGCCCACTTCCGCTTTGGGGGCCAGCAACAGTTGCCAGGACAACCATGGGCATGGCAGGGGCTTAAGGGCGCCTGGACCCGCCCACTTCCGCTTTGGGGGCCAGCAACAGTTGCCAGGGCACCCTGGGCATGGCAGGGGGCTTAAGGGCGCCAGGACCCGCCCACTTCCGCTTTGGGGGCCAGCAACAGTTGCCAGGACAACCCTGGGCATGGCAGGGGGCTTAAGGCGCCTGGAAAAGCCCACTTCCGCTTTGGGGGCCAGCAACAGTTGCCAGGACAACCATGGGCATTGCAGGGGGCTTAAGGGGGCATGGACCCGCCCACTTCCGCTTTGGGGGCCAGCAACAGTTGCCAGGGCAACCCTGGGCATGGCATGGGGCTTAAGGGCGCCAGGACCCGCCCACTTCCGCTTTGGGGGCCAGCAACAGTTGCCAGGACAACCCTGGGCATGGCAGGGGGCTTAAGGGCGCCAGGACCCGCCCACTTCCGCTTTGGGGGCCAGCAACAGTTGCCAGGGCAACCCTGGGCATACCAGGGGCATAAGTGGGCCTGGACCCGCCCACTTCCGCTTTGGGGGCCAACAACAGTTGCCAGGGCAACCATGGGCATGGAAGGCGGCTTAAGGGGGCCTGGACCCGCCCACTTCCGCTTTGGGGGCCAGCAACAGTTGCCAGGGCAACCCTGGCATGGCAGGGGCTTAAGGGGGCCTGGACCCGCCCACTTCCGCTTTGGGGGCCAGCAACAGTTGCCAGGGCAACCCTGGGCATGGCAGGGGGCTTAAGGGGGCCTGGACCCGCCCACTTCCGCTTTGGGGGCCAGCAACAGTTGCCAGGGCAACCTGGGCATGGCAGGGGGCTTAAGGGGGCCTGGACCCGCCCACTCCGCTTTGGGGGCCAGCAACAGTTGCCAGGGCAACCCTGGGCATGGCAGGGGGCTTAAGGGGGCCTAGATCCGCCCACTTCCGCTTTGGGGGCCAGCAACAGTTGCCAGGGCAACCCTGGGCATGGCAGGGGGCTTAAGGGGGCCTGGACCCGCCCACTTCCGCTTTGGGGGCCAGCAACAGTTGCCAGGGCAACCCTGGGCATGGCAGGCGGCTTAAGGGGGCCTGGACCCGCCCACTTCCGCTTTGGGGGCCAGCAACAGTTGCCAGGGCAACATTGGGCATGGCAGGGGGCTTGAGGGCGCCTGGACCCGCCCACTCCGCTTTGAAGGGGGCAGCAACAGTTGCCAGGGCAACCCTGGGCATGGCAGGGGGCTTAAGGGGGCCTGGACCCGCCAACTTCCGCTTTGGGGGCCAGCAACAGTTGCCAGGGCCAACCCTGGCCATGGCAGGGGGCTTAAGGGCGCCAGGACCCGCCCACTTCCGCTTTGTGGGGCCAGCAACAGTTGCCAGGGCAACCCTGGGCATGGCAGGGGGCATAAGTGGGCCTTGACCCGCCCACTTCCGCTTTGGGGCCCAGCAACAGTTGCCAGGGCAACCATGGGCATGGAAGGCGGCTTAAGGGGGCCTGGACCCGCCCACTTCCGCTTTGGGGGCCAGCAACAGTTGCCAGGGCAACCCTGGGCATGGCAGGGGCTTAAGGGGCCTGACCCGCCCACTTCCGCTTTGGGGGCCAGCAACAGTTGCCAGGGCAACCCTGGGCATGGCAGGGGGCTTAAGGGGGCCTGGACCCGCCCACTTCCGCTTTGGGGGCCAGCAACAGTTGCCAGGGCAACCCTGGGCATGGCAGGGGGCTTAACGGGGCCTGGACCCGCCACTTCCGCTTGGGGGCCAGCAACAGTTACCAGGGCAACCCTGGGCATGGCAGGGGGCTTAAGGGGGCCTGGACCCCGCCCACTTCCGCTTTGGGGGCCAGCAACAGTTGCCAGGACAACCCTGGGCATGGCAGGGGGCTTAAGGGGGCCTGGACCCGCCCACTTCCGCTTTGGGGGCCAGCAACAGTTGCCAGGGCAACCCTGGGCATGGCAGGGGGCTTAAGGGGCCTGGACCCGCCCACTTCCGCTTTGGGGGCCAGCAACAGTTGCCAGGGCAACCCTGGGCATGGCAGGGGGCTTAAGGGGGCCTGGACCCGCCCACTTCCGCTTTGGGGGCCAGCAACAGTTGCCAGGGCAACCCTGGGCATGGCAGGGGGCTTAAGGGGGCCTAGATCCGCCCACTTCCGCTTTGGGGGCCAGCAACAGTTGCCAGGGCAACCCTGGGCATGGCAGGCGGCTTAAGGGGGCCTGGACCCGCCCACTTCCGCTTTGGGGGCCAGCAACAGTTGCCAGGGCAACATTGGGCATGGCAGGGGGCTTGAGGGCGCCTGGACCCGCCCACTTCCGCTTTGAAGGGGGCAGCAACAGTTGCCAGGGCAACCCTGGGCATGGCAGGGGGCTTAAGGGGGCCTGGACCCACCAACTTCCGCTTTGGGGGGCCAGCAACAGTTGCCAGGGCAACCCTGGCCATGGCAGGGGCTTAAGGGCGCCAGGACCCGCCCACTTCCGCTTTGGGGGCCAGCAACAGTTGCCAGGGCAACCCTGGGCATGGCAGGGGGGCATAAATGGGCCTTGACCCGCCCACTTCCGCTTTGGGGGCCAGCAACAGTTGCCAGGGCAACCATGGGCATGGAAGGCGGCTTAAGGGGGCCTGGACCCGCCCACTTCCGCTTTGGGGGCCAGCAACAGTTGCCAGGGCAACCCTGGGCATGGCAGGGGGCTTAAGGGCGCCTGGAAACGCCCACTTCCTCTTTGGGGGCCAGCAACAGTTGCCAGGACAAAAATGGGCATTGCAGGGGGGATTAAGGGCGCCTGGACCGCCCACTTCCGCTTTGGGGGCCAGCAACAGTTGCCAGGGCAACCCTGGGCATGGCAGCAGGCTTAAGGGGGCATCGACCCGCCCACTTCCGCTTTGGGGGCCAGCAACAGTTGCCAGGGCAACCCTGGGCATGGCAGGGGCTTAAGGGGGCCTGGACCCGCCCCACTTCCGCTTTGGGGGCCAGCAACAGTTGCCAGGGCAACCCTGGCCATGGCAGGGGGCTTAAGGGCGCCAGGACCCGCCCACTTCCGCTTTGGGGGCCAGCAACAGTTGCCAGGGCAACCCTGGCCATGGCAGGGGGCTTAAGGGCGCCAGGACCCGCCCACTTCCGCTTTGGGGGCCAGCAACAGTTGCCAGGGCAACCCTGGGCATACCAGGGGGCATAAGTGGGCCTGGACCCGCCCACTTCCGCTTTGGGGGCCAACAACAGTTGCCAGGGCAACCATGGGCATGGAGGCGGCTTAAGGGGGCCTGGACCCGCCCACTTCCGCTTTGGGGCCAGCAACAGTTGCCAGGGCAACCCTGGGCATGGCAGGGGGCTTAAGGGGGCCTGGACCCGCCCACTTCCGCTTTGGGGGCCAGCAACAGTTGCCAGGGCAACCCTGGGCATGGCAGGGGGCTTAAGGGGGCCTGGACCCGCCCACTTCCGCTTTGGGGGGCCAGCAACAGTTGCCAGGGCAACATTGGGCATGGCAGGGGGCTTGAGGGCGCCTGGACCCGCCCACTTCCGCTTTGGGGGCCAGCAACAGTTACCAGGGCAACCCTGGGCATGGCAGGGGGCTTAAGGGGGCCTGGACCCGCCCACTTCCGCTTTGGGGGCCAGCAACAGTTGCCAGGACAACCTGGGCATGGCAGGGGGCTTAAGGGCGCCTGGAAACGCCCACTTCCGCTTTGGGGGCCAGCAACAGTTGCCAGGACAACCATGGGCATGGCAGGGGCTTAAGGGCGCCTGGACCCGCCCACTTCCGCTTTGGGGGCAGCAACAGTTGCCAGGGCAACCCTGGGCATGGCAGGGGGCTTAAGGGCGCCAGGACCCGCCCACTTCCGCTTTGGGGGCCAGCAACAGTTGCCAGGGCTACCTTGGGCATGACAGGGGGCTAAAGGGGGCCTGGACCCGCCCACTTCCGCTTTGGGGGCCAGCAACAGTTGCCAGGGCAACCCTGGGCATGGCAGGGGGCTTAAGGGCGCCAGGACCCGCCCACTTCCGCTTTGGGGCCAGCAACAGTTGCCAGGGCTACACTGGGCATGGCAGGGTGCTTAAGGGGGCCTGGACCCGCCCACTTCCGCTTTGAGGGCCAGCAACAGTTGCCAGGGCAACCCTGGGCATGGCATGGGGCTTAAGGGCGCCAGGACCCGCCCACTTCCGCTTTGGGGGCCAGCAACAGTTGCCAGGGCAACATTGGGCATGGCAGGGGGCTTAAGGGCGCCAGGACCCGCCCACTTCCGCTTTGGGGGCCAGCAACAGTTGCCAGGACAACCCTGGGCATGGCAGGGGGCTTAAGGGCGCCTGGAAACGCCCACTTCCGCTTTGGGGGCCAGCAACAGTTGCCAGGACAACCATGGGCATTGCAGGGGGATTAAGGGCGCCTGGACCCGCCCACTCCCGCTTTGGGGGCCAGCAACAGTTGCCAGGGCAACCCTGGGCATGGCAGGGGGCTTAAGGGGGCATGGACCCGCCCACTTCCGCTTTGGGGCCAGCAACAGTTGCCAGGGCAACCCTGGGCATGGCAGGGGGCTTAAGGGGGCCTGGACCCGCCCACTTCCGCTTTGGGGGGCCAGCAACAGTTGCCAGGGCAACCCCTGGCCATGGCAGGGGGCTTAAGGGCGCCAGGACCCGCCCACTCCGCTTTGGGGGCCAGCAACAGTTGCCAGGGCAACCCTGGGCATGGCAGGGGGCATAAGTGGGCCTGGACCCGCCCACTTCCGCTTTGGGGGCCAGCAGCAGTTGCCAGGGCAACCATGGGCATGGAAGGCGGCTTAAGGGGGCCTGGACCCGCCCACTTCCCGCTTTGGGGGCCAGCAACAGTTGCCAGGGCAACCCTGGGCATGGCAGGGGCTTAAGGGGGCCTGGACCCGCCCACTTCCGCTTTGGGGGCCAGGCAACAGTTGCCAGGGCAACCCTGGGCATGGCAGGGGGCTTAAGGGGCCTGGACCCGCCCACTTCCGCTTTGGGGGCAGCAACAGTTGCCAGGGCAACCCTGGCCATGGCAGGGGGCTTAAGGCGCCATGACCCGCCCACTTCCGCTTTGGGGGCCAGCATTAGTTGCCAGGGCAACCATGGGCATGGAAGGGGGCTTAGGGGGCCTGGAAACGCCCACTTCCGCTTTGGGGCCAGCAACAGTTGCCAGGGCAACCCTGGCCATGGCAGGGGGCTTAAGGGCGCCAGGACCCGCCCACTTCCGCTTTGGGGGCCAGCAACAGTTGCCAGGGCAACCCTTGGGCATGGCAGGGCTTTGGGGGCCAGCAACAGTTGCCAGGGCAACCCTTGGGCATGGCTGGCCCCCTAAGCGGAAGTGGGCGTTTCCAGGCGCCCTTAAGCCCCTGCCATGCCCAGGTTGTCCTGGCAACTGTTGCTGGCCCCAAAGCGGAAGTGGGCGGGTCCTGGCGCCCTTAAGCCCCCTGCCATGCCCAATGTTGCCCTGGCAACTGTTGCTGGCCCCCAAAGCGGAAGTGGGCGGGTCCTGGCGCCCTTAAGCCCCATGCCATGCCCAGGGTTGCCCTGGCAACTGTTGCTGGCCCTCAAAGCGGAAGCTTTGAGGGACCCGCCCACTTCCGCTTTGAAGGGGGCAGCACAGTTGCCAGGGCTACCCTGGGCATGGCAGGGGGCATAAGGGGGCCTGGACCCGCCCACTTCCGCTTTGGGGGCCAGCATTAGTTGCCAGGGCAACCATGGGCATGGAAGGGGCTTAAGGGGGCCTGGACCCGCCCACTTCCGCTTTGGGGGCCAGCAACAGTTGCCAGGGCAACCCTGGGCATGGCAGGGGGCTTAAGGGGCCTGGACCGCCCACTTCCGCTTTGGGGGCCAGCAACAGTTGCCAGGACAACCCTGGGCATGGCAGGGGGCTTAAGGGCGCCTGGAAACGCCCACTTCCGCTTTGGGGGCCAGCAACAGTTGCCAGGACAACCATGGGCATGGCAGGGGGCTTAAGGGCGCCTGGACCCGCCCACTTCCGCTTTGGGGGCCAGCAACAGTTGCCAGGGCAACCCTGGGCATGGCAGGGGCTTAAGGGCGCCAGGACCCGCCCACTTCCGCTTTGGGGGCCAGCAACAGTTGCCAGGACAACCCTGGGCATGGCAGGGGGGCTTAAGGGCGCCTGGAAAAGCCCACTTCCGCTTTGGGGGCCAGCAACAGTTGCCAGGACAACCATGGGCATTGCAGGGGGCTTAAGGGGGCATGGACCCGCCCACTTCCGCTTTGGGTGCCAGCAACAGTTGCCAGGGCAACCCTGGGCATGGCATGGGGCTTAAGGGCGCCAGGACCCGCCCACTTCCGCTTTGGGGGCCAGCAACAGTTGCCAGGACAACCCTGGGCATGGCAGGGGGCTTAAGGGCGCCAGGACCCGCCCACTTCCGCTTTGGGGCCAGCAACAGTTGCCAGGGCAACCCTGGGCATACCAGGGGGCATAAGTGGGCCTGGACCCGCCCACTTCCGCTTTGGGGGCCAACAACAGTTGCCAGGGCAACCATGGGCATGGAAGGCGGCTTAAGGGGGCCTGGACCCGCCCACTTCCGCTTTGGGGGCCAGCAACAGTTGCCAGGGCAACCCTGGGCATGGCAGGGGGCTTAAGGGGGCCTGACCCGCCCACTTCCGCTTTGGGGGCCAGCAACAGTTGCCAGGGCAACCCTGGGCATGGCAGGGGGCTTAAGGGGGCCTGGACCCGCCCACTCCGCTTTGGGGGCCAGCAACAGTTGCCAGGGCAACCCTGGGCATGGCAGGGGGCTTAAGGGGGCCTGGACCCCCCACTTCCGCTTTGGGGGCCAGCAACAGTTGCCAGGGCAACCCTGGGCATGGCAGGGGGCTTAAGGGGGCCTAGATCCGCCACTTCCGCTTTGGGGGCCAGCAACAGTTGCCAGGGCAACCCTGGGCATGGCAGGGGGCTTAAGGGGGCCTGGACCCGCCCACTTCCGCTTTGGGGGCCAGCAACAGTTGCCAGGGCAACCCTGGGCATGGCAGGCGGCTTAAGGGGGCCTGGACCCGCCCACTTCCGCTTTGGGGGCCAGCAACAGTTGCCAGGGCAACCTTGGGCATGGCAGGGGGCTTGAGGGCGCCTGGACCCGCCCACTTCCGCTTTGAGGGGGCAGCAACAGTTGCCAGGGCAACCTGGGCATGGAGCTGCTTAAGGGGCCTGGACCCGCCAACTTCCGCTTTGGGGGCCAGCAACAGTTGCCAGGGCAACCCTGGCCATGGCAGGGGGCTTAAGGGCGCCAGGACCCGCCCACTTCCGCTTTGGGGGCCAGCAACAGTTGCCAGGGCAACCCTGGGCATGGCAGGGGGGCCATAAGTGGGCCTTGACCCGCCCACTTCCGCTTTGGGGGCCAGCAACAGTTGCCAGGGCAACCATGGGCATGGAAGGCGAGTTAAGGGGGCCTGGACCCGCCCACTTCCGCTTTGGGGGCCAGCAACAGTTGCCAGGGCACCCTGGGCATGGCAGGGGCTTAAGGGGGCCTGGACCCGCCCACTTCCCGCTTTGGGGGGCCAGCAACAGTTGCCAGGGCAACCCTGGGCATGGCAGGGGGCTTAAGGGGCCTGGACCCGCCCACTTCCGCTTTGGGGGCCAGCAACAGTTGCCAGGGCAACCCTGGGCATGGAAGGGGGCGTTAACGGGGCCTGGACCCGCCCACTTCCGCTTTGGGGGCAGCAACAGTTACCAGGGCAACCCTGGGCATGGCAGGGGGCTTAAGGGGGCCCTGGACCCGCCCACTTCCGCTTTGGGGGCCCAGCAACAGTTGCCAGGACAACCCTGGGCATGGCAGGGGGCTTAAGGGCGCCTGGAAACGCCCACTTCCGCTTTGGGGCCAGCAACAGTTGCCAGGACAACCATGGGCATGGCAGGGGCTTAAGGGCGCCTGGACCCGCCCACTTCCGCTTTGGGGGGCAGCAACAGTTGCCAGCGCAACCCTGGGCATGGCAGGGGGCTTAAGGGCGCCAGGACCCGCCCACTTCCGCTTTGGGGGCCAGCAACAGTTGCCAGGCTACCTTGGGCATGACAGGGGGCTAAAGGGGGCCTGGACCCGCCCACTTCCGCTTTGGGGGCCAGCAACAGTTGCCAGGGCACCCTGGGCATGGCAGGGGGCTTAAGGGCGCCAGGACCCGCCCACTCCGCTTTGGGGGCCAGCAACAGTTGCCAGGGCTACACTGGGCATGGCAGGGTGCTTAAGGGGGCCTGGACCCGCCCACTTCCGCTTTGAGGGCCAGCAACAGTTGCCAGGGCAACCCTGGGCATGGCATGGGGCTTAAGGGCGCCAGGACCCGCCCACTTCCGCTTTGGGGGCCAGCAACAGTTGCCAGGGCAACATTGGGCATGGCAGGGGGCTTAAGGGCGCCAGGACCCGCCCACTTCCGCTTTGGGGGCCAGCAACAGTTGCCAGGACAACCCTGGGCATGGCAGGGGGCTTAAGGGCGCCTGGAAACGCCCACTTCCGCTTTGGGGGCCAGCAACAGTTGCCAGGACAAACCATAAGCAACAGTTGCCAGGACAACCATGGGCATTGCAGGGGGATTAAGGGCGCCTGGAGCCGCCCACTTCCGCTTTGGGGGCCAGCAACAGTTGCCAGGGCAACCATGGGCATGGAAGGCGGCTTAAGGGGGCCTGGACCCGCCCACTTCCGCTTTGGGGGCCAGCAACAGTTGCCAGGGCAACCCTGGGCATGGCAGGGGGCTTAAGGGGGCCTGGACCCGCCCACTTCCGCTTTGGGGGCCAGCAACAGTTGCCAGGACAACCATGGGCATTGCAGGGGGATTAAGGGCGCCTGGACCCGCCCACTTCCGCTTTGGGGGCCAGCAACAGTTGCCAGGGCAACATTGGGCATGGCAGTGGGCTTAAGGGCGCCAGGACCCGCCCACTTCCGCTTTGGGGGCCAGCAACAGTTGCCAGGACAACCCTGGGCATGGCAGGGGGCTTAAGGGCGCCTGGAAACGCCCACTTCCGCTTTGGGGGCCAGCAACAGTTGCCAGGACAACCATGGGCATTGCAGGGGGATTAAGGGCGCCTGGAGCCGCCCACTTCCGCTTTGGGGGCCAGCAACAGTTGCCAGGGCAACCCTGGGCATGGCAGGGGGCTTAAGGGAGCCAGGACCCGCCCACTTCCGCTTTGGGGGCCAGCAACAGTTGCCAGGGCTACACTGGGCATGGCAGGGTGCTTAAGGGGGCCTGGACCCGAACACTTCCGCTTTGAGGGCCAGCAACTGTTGCCAGGGCAACCCTGGGCATGGCATGGGGCTTAAGGGCGCCAGGACCCGCCCACTTCCGCTTTGGGGGCCAGCAACAGTTGCCAGGGCAACATTGGGCATGGCAGGGGGCTTAAGGGCGCCAGGACCCGCCCACTTCCGCTTTGGGGGCCAGCAACAGTTGCCAGGACAACCCTGGCCATGGCAGGGGGCTTAAGGGCGCCAGGACCCGCCCACTTCCGCTTTGGGGGCCAGCAACAGTTGCCAGGGCAACCCTGGGCATACCAGGGGGCATAAGTGGGCCTGGACCCGCCCACTTCCGCTTTGGGGGCCAACAACAGTTGCCAGGGCAACCATGGGCATGGAAGGCGGCTTAAGGGGGCCTGGACCCGCCCACTTCCGCTTTGGGGGCCAGCAACAGTTGCCAGGGCAACCCTGGGCATGGCAGGGGGCTTAAGGGGGCCTGGACCCGCCCACTTCCGCTTTGGGGGCCAGCAACAGTTGCCAGGACAACCATGGGCATTGCAGGGGGATTAAGGGCGCCTGGACCCGCCCACTTCCGCTTTGGGGGCCAGCAACAGTTGCCAGGGCAACCCTGGGCATGGCAGCAGGCTTAAGGGGCATCGACCCGCCCACTTCCGCTTTGGGGGCCAGCAACAGTTGCCAGGGCAACCCTGGGCATGGCAGGGGGCTTAAGGGGGCCTGGACCCGCCCACTTCCGCTTTGGGGGCCAGCAACAGTTGCCAGGGCAACCCTGGCCATGGCAGGGGGCTTAAGGGCGCCAGGACCCGCCCACTTCCGCTTTGGGGGCCAGCAACAGTTGCCAGGGCAACCCTGGCCATGGCAGGGGGCTTAAGGGCGCCAGGACCCGCCCACTTCCGCTTTGGGGGCCAGCAACAGTTGCCAGGGCAACCCTGGGCATACCAGGGGGCATAAGTGGGCCTGGACCCGCCCACTTCCGCTTTGGGGGCCAACAACAGTTGCCAGGGCAACCATGGGCATGGAAGGCGGCTTAAGGGGGCCTGGACCCGCCCACTTCCGCTTTGGGGGCCAGCAACAGTTGCCAGGGCAACCCTGGGCATGGCAGGGGGCTTAAGGGGGCCTGGACCCGCCCACTTCCGCTTTGGGGCCAGCAACAGTTGCCAGGGCAACCCTGGGCATGGCAGGGGGCTTAAGGGGGCCTGGACCCGCCCACTTCCGCTTTGGGGGCCAGCAACAGTTGCCAGGGCAACCCTGGGCATGGCAGGGGGCTTAAGGGGGCCTGGACCCGCCCACTTCCGCTTTGGGGGCCAGCAACAGTTGCCAGGGCAACCCTGGGCATGGCAGGGGGCTTAAGGGGGCCTAGATCCGCCCACTTCCGCTTTGGGGGCCAGCAACAGTTGCCAGGGCAACCCTGGGCATGGCAGGCGGCTTAAGGGGGCCTGGACCCGCCCACTTCCGCTTTGGGGGCCAGCAACAGTTGCCAGGGCAACATTGGGCATGGCAGGGGGCTTGAGGGCGCCTGGACCCGCCCACTTCCGCTTTGAAGGGGGCAGCAACAGTTGCCAGGGCAACCCTGGGCATGGCAGGGGGCTTAAGGGGGCCTGGACCCACCAACTTCCGCTTTGGGGGCCAGCAACAGTTGCCAGGGCAACCCTGGCCATGGCAGGGGGCTTAAGGGCGCCAGGACCCGCCCACTTCCGCTTTGGGGGCCAGCAACAGTTGCCAGGGCAACCCTGGGCATGGCAGGGGGCATAAGTGGGCCTTGACCCGCCCACTTCCGCTTTGGGGGCCAGCAACAGTTGCCAGGGCAACCATGGGCATGGAAGGCGGCTTAAGGGGGCCTGGACCCGCCCACTTCCGCTTTGGGGGCCAGCAACAGTTGCCAGGGCAACCCTGGGCATGGCAGGGGGCTTAAGGGCGCCTGGAAACGCCCACTTCCTCTTTGGGGCCAGCAACAGTTGCCAGGACAAAAATGGGCATTGCAGGGGATTAAGGGCGCCTGGACCCGCCCACTTCCGCTTTGGGGCCAGCAACAGTTGCCAGGGCAACCCTGGGCATGGCAGCAGGCTTAAGGGGGCATCGACCCGCCCACTTCCGCTTTGGGGGCCAGCAACAGTTGCCAGGGCAACCCTGGGCATGGCAGGGGGCTTAAGGGGGCCTGGACCCGCCCACTTCCGCTTTGGGGGCCAGCAACAGTTGCCAGGGCAACCCTGGCCATGGCAGGGGGCTTAAGGGCGCCAGGACCCGCCCACTTCCGCTTTGGGGGCCAGCAACAGTTGCCAGGGCAACCCTGGCCATGGCAGGGGGCTTAAGGGCGCCAGGACCCGCCCACTTCCGCTTTGGGGGCCAGCAACAGTTGCCAGGGCAACCCTGGGCATACCAGGGGGCATAAGTGGGCCTGGACCCGCCCACTTCCGCTTTGGGGGCCAACAACAGTTGCCAGGGCAACCATGGGCATGGAAGGCGGCTTAAGGGGGCCTGGACCCGCCCACTTCCGCTTTGGGGGCCAGCAACAGTTGCCAGGGCAACCCTGGGCATGGCAGGGGGCTTAAGGGGGCCTGGACCCGCCCACTTCCGCTTTGGGGGCCAGCAACAGTTGCCAGGGCAACCCTGGGCATGGCAGGGGGCTTAAGGGGGCCTGGACCCGCCCACTTCCGCTTTGGGGGCCAGCAACAGTTGCCAGGGCAACCCTGGGCATGGCAGGGGGCTTAAGGGGGCCTGGACCCGCCCACTTCCGCTTTGGGGGCCAGCAACAGTTGCCAGGGCAACCCTGGGCATGGCAGGGGGCTTAAGGGGGCCTAGATCCGCCCACTTCCGCTTTGGGGGCCAGCAACAGTTGCCAGGGCAACCCTGGGCATGGCAGGGGGCTTAAGGGGGCCTGGACCCGCCCACTTCCGCTTTGGGGGCCAGCAACAGTTGCCAGGGCAACCCTGGGCATGGCAGGCGGCTTAAGGGTTCCTGGACCCGCCCACTTCCGCTTTGGGGGCCAGCAACAGTTGCCAGGGCAACATTGGGCATGGCAGGGGGCTTGAGGGCGCCTGGACCCGCCCACTTCCGCTTTGAAGGGGGCAGCAACAGTTGCCAGGGCAACCCTGGGCATGGCAGGGGGCATAAGTGGGCCTTGACCCGCCCACTTCCGCTTTGGGGGCCAGCAACAGTTGCCAGGGCAACCATGGGCATGGAAGGCGGCTTAAGGGGGCCTGGACCCGCCCACTTCCGCTTTGGGGGCCAGCAACAGTTGCCAGGGCAACCCTGGGCATGGCAGGGGGCTTAAGGGGGCCTGGACCCGCCCACTTCCGCTTTGGGGGCCAGCAACAGTTGCCAGGGCAACCCTGGGCATACCAGGGGGCATAAGTGGGCCTGGACCCGCCCACTTCCGCTTTGGGGGCCAGCAACAGTTGCCAGGGCAACCATGGGCATGGAAGGCGGCTTAAGGGGTCCTGGACCCGCCCACTTCCGCTTTGGGGGCCAGCAACAGTTGCCAGGGCAACCCTGGGCATGGCAGGGGGCTTAAGGGGGCCTGGACCCGCCCACTTCCGCTTTGGGGGCCAGCAACAGTTGCCAGGGCAACCCTGGGCATGGCAGGGGGCTTAAGGGGGCCTGGACCCGCCCACTTCCGCTTTGGGGGCCAGCAACAGTTGCCAGGGCAACCCTGGGCATGGCAGGGGGCTTAAGGGGGCCTGGACCCGCCCACTTCCGCTTTGGGGGCCAGCAACAGTTGCCAGGGCAACCCTGGGCATGGCAGGGGGCTTAAGGGGGCCTAGATCCGCCCACTTCCGCTTTGGGGGCCAGCAACAGTTGCCAGGGCAACCCTGGGCATGGCAGGCGGCTTAAGGGGGCCTGGACCCGCCCACTTCCGCTTTGGGGGCCAGCAACAGTTGCCAGGGCAACATTGGGCATGGCAGGGGGCTTGAGGGCGCCTGGACCCGCCCACTTCCGCTTTGAAGGGGGCAGCAACAGTTGCCAGGGCAACCCTGGGCATGGCAGGGGGCTTAAGGGGGCCTGGACCCACCAACTTCCGCTTTGGGGGCCAGCAACAGTTGCCAGGGCAACCCTGGCCATGGCAGGGGGCTTAAGGGCGCCAGGACCCGCCCACTTCCGCTTTGGGGGCCAGCAACAGTTGCCAGGGCAACCCTGGGCATGGCAGGGGGCATAAGTGGGCCTTGACCCGCCCACTTCCGCTTTGGGGGCCAGCAACAGTTGCCAGGGCAACCCTGGGCATGGCAGGGGGCTTAAGGGGGCCTAGATCCGCCCACTTCCGCTTTGGGGGCCAGCAACAGTTGCCAGGGCAACCCTGGGCATGGCAGGCGGCTTAAGGGGGCCTGGACCCGCCCACTTCCGCTTTGGGGGCCAGCAACAGTTGCCAGGGCAACATTGGGCATGGCAGGGGGCTTGAGGGCGCCTGGACCCGCCCACTTCCGCTTTGAAGGGGGCAGCAACAGTTGCCAGGGCAACCCTGGGCATGGCAGGGGGCTTAAGGGGGCCTGGACCCACCAACTTCCGCTTTGGGGGCCAGCAACAGTTGCCAGGGCAACCCTGGCCATGGCAGGGGGCTTAAGGGCGCCAGGACCCGCCCACTTCCGCTTTGGGGGCCAGCAACAGTTGCCAGGGCAACCCTGGGCATGGCAGGGGGCATAAGTGGGCCTTGACCCGCCCACTTCCGCTTTGGGGGCCAGCAACAGTTGCCAGGGCAACCATGGGCATGGAAGGCGGCTTAAGGGGGCCTGGACCCGCCCACTTCCGCTTTGGGGGCCAGCAACAGTTGCCAGGGCAACCCTGGGCATGGCAGGGGGCTTAAGGGCGCCTGGAAACGCCCACTTCCTCTTTGGGGGCCAGCAACAGTTGCCAGGACAAAAATGGGCATTGCAGGGGGATTAAGGGCGCCTGGACCCGCCCACTTCCGCTTTGGGGGCCAGCAACAGTTGCCAGGGCAACCCTGGGCATGGCAGCAGGCTTAAGGGGGCATCGACCCGCCCACTTAGGGGGCCAGCAACAGTTGCCAGGGCAACCCTGGGCATGGCAGGGGGCTTAAGGGGGCCTGGACCCGCCCACTTCCGCTTTGGGGGCCAGCAACAGTTGCCAGGGCAACCCTGGCCATGGCAGGGGGCTTAAGGGCGCCAGGACCCGCCCACTTCCGCTTTGGGGGCCAGCAACAGTTGCCAGGGCAACCCTGGCCATGGCAGGGGGCTTAAGGGCGCCAGGACCCGCCCACTTCCGCTTTGGGGGCCAGCAACAGTTGCCAGGGCAACCCTGGGCATACCAGGGGGCATAAGTGGGCCTGGACCCGCCCACTTCCGCTTTGGGGGCCAACAACAGTTGCCAGGGCAACCATGGGCATGGAAGGCGGCTAAAGGGGGCCTGGACCCGCCCACTTCCGCTTTGGGGGCCAGCAACAGTTGCCAGGGCAACCCTGGGCATGGCAGGGGGCTTAAGGGGGCCTGGACCCGCCCACTTCCGCTTTGGGGGCCAGCAACAGTTGCCAGGGCAACCCTGGGCATGGCAGGGGGCTTAAGGGGGCCTGGACCCGCCCACTTCCGCTTTGGGGGCCAGCAACAGTTGCCAGGGCAACCCTGGGCATGGCAGGGGGCTTAAGGGGGCCTGGACCCGCCCACTTCCGCTTTGGGGGCCAGCAACAGTTGCCAGGGCAACCCTGGGCATGGCAGGGGGCTTAAGGGGGCCTAGATCCGCCCACTTCCGCTTTGGGGGCCAGCAACAGTTGCCAGGGCAACCCTGGGCATGGCAGGGGGCTTAAGGGGGCCTGGACCCGCCCACTTCCGCTTTGGGGGCCAGCAACAGTTGCCAGGGCAACCCTGGGCATGGCAGGCGGCTTAAGGGTTCCTGGACCCGCCCACTCCGCTTTGGGGGCCAGCAACAGTTGCCAGGGCAACATTGGGCATGGCAGGGGGCTTGAGGGCGCCTGGACCCGCCCACTTCCGCTTTGAAGGGGCAGCAACAGTTGCCAGGGCAACCCTGGGCATGGCAGGGGGCATAAGTGGGCCTTGACCCGCCCACTTCCGCTTTGGGGGCCAGCAACAGTTGCCAGGGCAACCATGGGCATGGAAGGCGGCTTAAGGGGGCCTGGACCCGCCCACTTCCGCTTTGGGGGCCAGCAACAGTTGCCAGGGCAACCCTGGGCATGGCAGGGGGCTTAAGGGGGCCTGGACCCGCCCACTTCCGCTTTGGGGGCCAGCAACAGTTGCCAGGGCAACCCTGGGCATGGCAGGGGGCTTAAGGGGGCCTGGACCCGCCCACTTCCGCTTTGGGGGCCAGCAACAGTTGCCAGGGCAACCCTGGGCATGGCAGGGGGCTTAAGGGGGCCTAGATCCGCCCACTTCCGCTTTGGGGGCCAGCAACAGTTGCCAGGGCAACCCTGGGCATGGCAGGCGGCTTAAGGGGGCCTGGACCCGCCCACTTCCGCTTTGGGGGCCAGCAACAGTTGCCAGGGCAACATTGGGCATGGCAGGGGGCTTGAGGGCGCCTGGACCCGCCCACTTCCGCTTTGAAGGGGGCAGCAACAGTTGCCAGGGCAACCCTGGGCATGGCAGGGGCTTAAGGGGGCCTGGACCCAACCACTTCCGCTTTGGGGGCCAGCAACAGTTGCCAGGGCAAACCCTGGCCATGGCAGGGGGCTTAAGGGCGCCAGGACCCGCCCACTTCCGCTTTGGGGGCCAGCAACAGTTGCCAGGGCAACCCTGGGGCATGGCAGGGGGCATAAGTGGGCCTTGACCCGCCCACTTCCGCTTTGGGGGCCAGCAACAGTTGCCAGGGCAACCATGGGCATGGAAGGCGGCTTAAGGGGGCCTGGACCCGCCCACTTCCGCTTTGGGGGCCAGCAACAGTTGCCAGGGCAACCCTGGGCATGGCAGGGGGCTTAAGGGCGCCTGGAAACGCCCACTTCCTCTTTGGGGGCCAGCAACAGTTGCCAGGACAAAAATGGGCATTGCAGGGGGATTAAGGGCGCCTGGACCCGCCCACTTCCGCTTTGGGGGCCAGCAACAGTTGCCAGGGCAACCCTGGGCATGGCAGCAGGCTTAAGGGGGCATCGACCCGCCCACTTCCGCTTTGGGGGCCAGCAACAGTTGCCAGGGCAACCCTGGGCATGGCAGGGGGCTTAAGGGGGCCTGGACCCGCCCACTTCCGCTTTGGGGGCCAGCAACAGTTGCCAGGGCAACCCTGGCCATGGCAGGGGGCTTAAGGGCGCCAGGACCCGCCCACTTCCGCTTTGGGGGCCAGCAACAGTTGCCCAGGGCAACCCTGGCCATGGCAGGGGGCTTAAGGGCGCCAGGACCCGCCCACTTCCGCTTTGGGGGCCAGCAACAGTTGCCAGGGCAACCCTGGGCATACCAGGGGGCATAAGTGGGCCTGGACCCGCCCACTTCCGCTTTGGGGGCCAACAACAGTTGCCAGGGCAACCATGGGCATGGAAGGCGGCTTAAGGGGGCCTGGACCCGCCCACTTCCGCTTTGGGGGCCAACAACAGTTGCCAGGGCAACCCTGGGCATGGCAGGGGGCTTAAGGGGGCCTGGACCCGCCCACTTCCGCTTTGGGGGCCAGCAACAGTTGCCAGGGCAACCCTGGGCATGGCAGGGGGCTTAAGGGGGCCTGGACCCGCCCACTTCCGCTTTGGGGGCCAGCAACAGTTGCCAGGGCAACCCTGGGCATGGCAGGGGGCTTAAGGGGGCCTGGACCCGCCCACTTCCGCTTTGGGGGCCAGCAACAGGTTGCCAGGGCAACCCTGGGCATGGCAGGGGGCTTAAGGGGGCCTAGATCCGCCCACTTCCGCTTTGGGGGCCAGCAACAGTTGCCAGGGCAACCCTGGGCATGGCAGGGGGCTTAAGGGGGCCTGGACCCGCCCACTTCCGCTTTGGGGGCCAGCAACAGTTGCCAGGGCAACCCTGGGCATGGCAGGCGGCTTAAGGGTTCCTGGACCCGCCCACTTCCGCTTTGGGGGCCAGCAACAGTTGCCAGGGCAACATTGGGCATGGCAGGGGGCTTGAGGGCGCCTGGACCCGCCCACTTCCGCTTTGAAGGGGGCAGCAACAGTTGCCAGGGCAACCTGGGCATGGCAGGGGGCATAAGTGGGCCTTGACCCGCCCACTTCCGCTTTGGGGGCCAGCAACAGTTGCCAGGGCAACCATGGGCATGGAAGGCGGCTTAAGGGGGCCTGGACCCGCCCACTTCCGCTTTGGGGGCCAGCAACAGTTGCCAGGGCAACCCTGGGCATGGCAGGGGGCTTAAGGGGGCCTGACCCGCCCACTTCCGCTTTGGGGGCCAGCAACAGTTGCCAGGGCAACCCTGGGCATGGCAGGGGGCTTAAGGGGGCCTGGACCCGCCCACTTCCGCTTTGGGGGCCAGCAACAGTTGCCAGGGCAACCCTGGGCATGGCAGGGGGCTTAACGGGGCCTGGACCCGCCCACTTCCGCTTTGGGGGCCAGCAACAGTTACCAGGGCAACCCTGGGGCATGGCAGGGGGCTTAAGGGGGCCTGGACCCGCCCACTTCCCGCTTTGGGGGCCAGCAACAGTTGCCAGGACAACCCTGGGCATGGCAGGGGGCTTAAGGGCGCCTGGAAACGCCCACTTCCGCTTTGGGGGCCAGCAACAGTTGCCAGGACAACCATGGGCATGGCAGGGGGCTTAAGGGCGCCTGGACCCGCCCACTTCCGCTTTGGGGGCAGCAACAGTTGCCAGGGCAACCCTGGGCATGGCAGGGGGCTTAAGGGCGCCAGGACCCGCCCACTTCCGCTTTGGGGGCGCCAGCAACAGTTGCCAGGGCTACCTTGGGCATGACAGGGGGCTAAAGGGGGCCTGGACCCGCCCACTTCCGCTTTGGGGGCCAGCAACAGTTGCCAGGGCAACCCTGGGCATGGCAGGGGGCTTAAGGGCGCCAGGACCCGCCCACTTCCGCTTTGGGGGCCAGCAACAGTTGCCAGGGCTACACTGGGCATGGCAGGGTGCTTAAGGGGGCCTGGACCCGCCCACTTCCGCTTTGAGGGCCAGCAACAGTTGCCAGGGCAACCCTGGGCATGGCATGGGGCTTAAGGGCGCCAGGACCCGCCCACTTCCGCTTTGGGGGCCAGCAACAGTTGCCAGGGCAACATTGGGCATGGCAGGGGGCTTAAGGGCGCCAGGACCCGCCCACTTCCGCTTTGGGGGCCAGCAACAGTTGCCAGGACAACCCTGGGCATGGCAGGGGGCTTAAGGGCGCCTGGAAACGCCCACTTCCGCTTTGGGGGCCAGCAACAGTTGCCAGGACAACCATGGGCATTGCAGGGGGATTAAGGGCGCCTGGACCCGCCCACTTCCGCTTTGGGGGCCAGCAACAGTTGCCAGGGCAACCCTGGGCATGGCAGGGGGCTTAAGGGGGCATGGACCCGCCCCACTTCCGCTTTGGGGGCCAGCAACAGTTGCCAGGGCAACCCTGGGCATGGCAGGGGGCTTAAGGGGGCCTGGACCCGCCCACTTCCGCTTTGGGGGCCAGCAACAGTTGCCAGGGCAACCCTGGCCATGGCAGGGGGCTTAAGGGCGCCAGGACCCGCCCACTTCCGCTTTGGGGGCCAGCAACAGTTGCCAGGGCAACCCTGGGCATGGCAGGGGGCATAAGTGGGCCTGGACCCGCCCACTTCCGCTTTGGGGGCCAGCAGCAGTTGCCAGGGCAACCATGGGCATGGAAGGCGGCTTAAGGGGGCCTGGACCCGCCCACTTCCGCTTTGGGGGCCAGCAACAGTTGCCAGGGCAACCCTGGGCATGGCAGGGGGCTTAAGGGGGCCTGGACCCGCCCACTTCCGCTTTGGGGGCCAGCAACAGTTGCCAGGGCAACCCTGGGCATGGCAGGGGGCTTAAGGGGCCTGGACCCGCCCACTTCCGCTTTGGGGGCCAGCAACAGTTGCCAGGGCAACCCTGGCCATGGCAGGGGGCTTAAGGGCGCCATGACCCGCCCACTTCCGCTTTGGGGGCCAGCATTAGTTGCCAGGGCAACCATGGGCATGGAAGGGGCTTAAGGGGGCCTGGAAACGCCCACTTCCGCTTTGGGGGGCCAGCAACAGTTGCCAGGGCAACCCTGGCCATGGCAGGGGGCTTAAGGGCGCCAGGACCCGCCCACTTCCGCTTTGGGGGCCAGCAACAGTTGCCAGGGCAACCCTTGGGCATGGCAGGGCTTTGGGGGCCAGCAACAGTTGCCAGGGCAACCCTTGGGCATGGCTGGCCCCCTAAGCGGAAGTGGGCGTTTCCAGGCGCCCTTAAGCCCCCTGCCATGCCCAGGGTTGTCCTGGCAACTGTTGCTGGCCCCCAAAGCGGAAGTGGGCGGGTCCTGGCGCCCTTAAGCCCCCTGCCATGCCCAATGTTGCCCTGGCAACTGTTGCTGGCCCCCAAAGCGGAAGTGGGCGGGTCCTGGCGCCCATAAGCCCCATGCCATGCCCAGGGTTGCCCTGGCAACTGTTGCTGGCCCTCAAAGCGGAAGCTTTGAGGGACCCGCCCACTTCCGCTTTGAAGGGGGCAGCAACAGTTGCCAGGGCTACCCTGGGCATGGCAGGGGGCATAAGGGGGCCTGGACCCGCCCACTTCCGCTTTGGGGGCCAGCATTAGTTGCCAGGGCAACCATGGGCATGGAAGGGGGCTTAAGGGGGCCTGGACCCGCCCACTTCCGCTTTGGGGGCCAGCAACAGTTGCCAGGGCAACCCTGGGCATGGCAGGGGGCTTAAGGGGGCCTGGACCCGCCCACTTCCGCTTTGGGGGCCAGCAACAGTTGCCAGGACAACCCTGGGCATGGCAGGGGGCTTAAGGGCGCCTGGAAACGCCCACTTCCGCTTTGGGGGCCAGCAACAGTTGCCAGGACAACCATGGGCATGGCAGGGGGCTTAAGGGCGCCTGGACCCGCCCACTTCCGCTTTGGGGGCCAGCAACAGTTGCCAGGGCAACCCTGGGCATGGCAGGGGGCTTAAGGGCGCCAGGACCCGCCCACTTCCGCTTTGGGGGCCAGCAACAGTTGCCAGGACAACCCTGGGCATGGCAGGGGGCTTAAGGGCGCCTGGAAAAGCCCACTTCCCGCTTTGGGGGCCAGCAACAGTTGCCAGACAACCATGGTCATTGCAGGGGGCTTAAGGGCGCCTGGACCCGCCCACTTCCGCTTTGGGGGCCAGCAACAGTTGCCAGGGCAACCCTGGCCATGGCAGGGGGCTTAAGGGCGCCATGACCCGCCCACTTCCGCTTTGGGGGCCAGCAACAGTTGCCAGGGCAACCCTGGCCATGGCAGGGGGCTTAAGGGCGCCAGGACCCGCCCACTTCCGCTTTGGGGGCCAGCAACAGTTGCCAGGGCAACCCTGGGCATACCAGGGGGCATAAGTGGGCCTGGACCCGCCCACTTCCGCTTTGGGGGCCAACAACAGTTGCCAGGGCAACCATGGGCATGGAAGGCGGCTTAAGGGGGCCTGGACCCGCCCACTTCCGCTTTGGGGGCCAGCAACAGTTGCCAGGGCAACCCTGGGCATGGCAGGGGGCTTAAGGGGGCCTGGACCCGCCCACTTCCGCTTTGGGGGCCAGCAACAGTTGCCAGGGCAACCCTGGGCATGGCAGGGGGCTTAAGGGGGCCTGGACCCGCCCACTTCCGCTTTGGGGGCCAGCAACAGTTGCCAGGGCAACCCTGGGCATGGCAGGGGGCTTAAGGGGGCCTGGACCCGCCCACTTCCGCTTTGGGGGCCAGCAACAGTTGCCAGGGCAACCCTGGGCATGGCAGGGGGCTTAAGGGGGCCTAGATCCGCCCACTTCCGCTTTGGGGGCCAGCAACAGTTGCCAGGGCAACCCTGGGCATGGCAGGCGGCTTAAGGGGGCCTGGACCCGCCCACTTCCGCTTTGGGGACCAGCAACAGTTGCCAGGGCAACATTGGGCATGGCAGGGGGCTTGAGGGCGCCTGGACCCGCCCACTTCCGCTTTGAAGGGGGCAGCAACACTTGCCAGGGCAACCCTGGGCATGGCAGGGGGCTTAAGGGGGCCTGGACCCACCAACTTCCGCTTTGGGGGCCAGCAACAGTTGCCAGGGCAACCCTGGCCATGGCAGGGGGCTTAAGGGCGCCTGGACC
This sequence comes from Crinia signifera, assembly GCF_055691185.1. Taxonomy (NCBI): domain Eukaryota; kingdom Metazoa; phylum Chordata; class Amphibia; order Anura; family Myobatrachidae; genus Crinia; species Crinia signifera. The sequence goes on along the minus strand of NW_028142223.1, from coordinate 3,377 downwards.
CGCCCACTTCCGCTTTGGGGGGCAGCAACAGTTGCCAGGGCAACCCTGGGCATGGCAGGGGGCTTAAGGGCGCCAGGACCCGCCCACTTCCGCTTTGGGGGCCAGCAACAGTTGCCAGGGCTACCTTGGGCATGACAGGGGGCTAAAGGGGGCCTGGACCCGCCCACTTCCGCTTTGGGGGCCAGCAACAGTTGCCAGGGCAACCCTGGGCATGGCAGGGGGCTTAAGGGCGCCAGGACCCGCCCACTTCCGCTTTGGGGGCCAGCAACAGTTGCCAGGGCAACATTGGGCATGGCAGGGGGCTTAAGGGCGCCAGGACCCGCCCACTTCCGCTTTGGGGGCCAGCAACAGTTGCCAGGACAACCCTGGGCATGGCAGGGGGCTTAAGGGCGCCTGGAAACGCCCACTTCCGCTTTGGGGGCCAGCAACAGTTGCCAGGACAACCATGGGCATTGCAGGGGGATTAAGGGCGCCTGGACCCGCCCACTTCCGCTTTGGGGGCCAGCAACAGTTGCCAGGGCAACCCTGGGCATGGCAGGGGGCTTAAGGGGGCATGGACCCGCCCACTTCCGCTTTGGGGGCCAGCAACAGTTGCCAGGGCAACCCTGGGCATGGCAGGGGGCTTAAGGGGGCCTGGACCCGCCCACTTCCGCTTTGGGGGCCAGCAACAGTTGCCAGGGCAACCCTGGCCATGGCAGGGGGCTTAAGGGCGCCAGGACCCGCCCACTTCCGCTTTGGGGGCCAGCAACAGTTGCCAGGGCAACCCTGGGCATGGCAGGGGGCATAAGTGGGCCTGGACCCGCCCACTTCCGCTTTGGGGGCCAGCAGCAGTTGCCAGGGCAACCATGGGCATGGAAGGCGGCTTAAGGGGGCCTGGACCCGCCCACTTCCGCTTTGGGGGCCAGCAACAGTTGCCAGGGCAACCCTGGGCATGGCAGGGGGCTTAAGGGGGCCTGGACCCGCCCACTTCCGCTTTGGGGGCCAGCAACAGTTGCCAGGGCAACCCTGGGCATGGCAGGGGGCTTAAGGGGCCTGGACCCGCCCACTTCCGCTTTGGGGGCCAGCAACAGTTGCCAGGGCAACCCTGGCCATGGCAGGGGGCTTAAGGGCGCCATGACCTGCCCACTTCCGCTTTGGGGGCCAGCATTAGTTGCCAGGGCAACCATGGGCATGGAAGGCGGCTTAAGGGGGCCTGGACCCGCCCACTTCCGCTTTGGGGGCCAGCAACAGTTGCCAGGGCAACCCTGGGCATGGCAGGGGGCTTAAGGGGGCCTGGACCCGCCCACTTCCGCTTTGGGGGCCAGCAACAGTTGCCAGGGCAACCCTGGGCATGGCAGGGGCTTAAGGGGGCCTAGATCCGCCCACTTCCGCTTTGGGGGCCAGCAACAGTTGCCAGGGCAACCCTGGGCATGGCAGGGGGCTTAAGGGGGCCTGGACCCGCCCACTTCCGCTTTGGGGGCCAGCAACAGTTGCCAGGGCAACCCTGGGCATGGCAGGCGGCTTAAGGGGGCCTGGACCCGCCCACTTCCGCTTTGGGGGCCAGCAACAGTTGCCAGGGCAACATTGGGCATGGCAGGGGGCTTGAGGGCGCCTGGACCCGCCCACTTCCGCTTTGAAGGGGGCAGCAACAGTTGCCAGGGCAACCCTGGGCATGGCAGGGGGCTTAAGGGGGCCTGGACCCGCCAACTTCCGCTTTGGGGGCCAGCAACAGTTGCCAGGGCAACCCTGGCCATGGCAGGGGGCTTAAGGGCGCCAGGACCCGCCCACTTTCCGCTTTGGGGGCCAGCAACAGTTGCCAGGGCAACCCTGGGCATGGCAGGGGGCATAAGTGGGCCTTGACCCGCCCACTTCCGCTTTGGGGGCCAGCAACAGTTGCCAGGGCAACCATGGGCATGGAAGGCGGCTTAAGGGGGCCTGGACCCGCCCACTTCCGCTTTGGGGGCCAGCAAACAGTTGCCAGGGCAACCCTGGGCATGGCAGGGGGCTTAAGGGGGCCTGGACCCGCCCACTTCCGCTTTGGGGGCCAGCAACAGTTGCCAGGGCAACCCTGGGCATGGCAGGGGGCTTAAGGGGGCCTGGACCCGCCCACTTCCGCTTTGGGGGCCAGCAACAGTTGCCAGGGCAACCCTGGGCATGGCAGGGGGCTTAACGGGGCCTGGACCCGCCCACTTCCGCTTTGGGGGCCAGCAACAGTTACCAGGGCAACCCTGGGCATGGCAGGGGGCTTAAGGGGGCCTGGACCCGCCCACTTCCGCTTTGGGGGCCAGCAACAGTTGCCAGGACAACCCTGGGCATGGCAGGGGGCTTAAGGGCGCCTGGAAACGCCCACTTCCGCTTTGGGGGCCAGCAACAGTTGCCAGGACAACCATGGGCATGGCAGGGGGCTTAAGGGCGCCTGGACCCGCCCACTTCCGCTTTGGGGGGCAGCAACAGTTGCCAGGGCAACCCTGGGCATGGCAGGGGGCTTAAGGGCGCCAGGACCCGCCCACTTCCGCTTTGGGGGCCAGCAACAGTTGCCAGGGCTACCTTGGGCATGACAGGGGGCTAAAGGGGGCCTGGACCCGCCCACTTCCGCTTTGGGGGCCAGCAACAGTTGCCAGGGCAACCCTGGGCATGGCAGGGGGCTTAAGGGCGCCAGGACCCGCCCACTTCCGCTTTGGGGGCCAGCAACAGTTGCCAGGGCTACACTGGGCATGGCAGGGTGCTTAAGGGGGCCTGGACCCGCCCACTTCCGCTTTGAGGGCCAGAAACAGTTGCCAGGGCAACCCTGGGCATGGCATGGGGCTTAAGGGCGCCAGGACCCGTCCACTTCCGCTTTGGGGGCCAGCAACAGTTGCCAGGGCAACATTGGGCATGGCAGGGGGCTTAAGGGCGCCAGGACCCGCCCACTTCCGCTTTGGGGGCCAGCAACAGTTGCCAGGACAACCCTGGGCATGGCAGGGGGCTTAAGGGCGCCTGGAAACGCCCACTTCCGCTTTGGGGGCCAGCAACAGTTGCCAGGACAACCATGGGCATTGCAGGGGGATTAAGGGCGCCTGGAGCCGCCCACTTCCGCTTTGGGGGCCAGCAACAGTTGCCAGGACAACCATGGGCATTGCAGGGGGATTAAGGGCGCCTGGAGCCGCCCACTTCCGCTTTGGGGGCCAGCAACAGTTGCCAGGGCAACCCTGGGCATGGCAGGGGGCTTAAGGGCGCCAGGACCCGCCCACTTCCGCTTTGGGGGCCAGCAACAGTTGCCAGGACAACCCTGGGCATGGCAGGGGGCTTAAGGGCGCCTGGAAACGCCCACTTCCTCTTTGGGGGCCAGCAACAGTTGCCAGGACAACCATGGGCATTGCAGGGGGATTAAGGGCGCCTGGACCCGCCCACTTCCGCTA
>NW_028142222.1:0-121961 GCF_055691185.1 Crinia signifera | reverse complement strand
TGGGCAGGGCAGGGGGCTTTAAGGGGGCCTGGACCCGCCCACTTCCGCTTTGGGGGCCAGCAACAGTTGCCAGGGCAACCCTGGGCATGTCAGGGGGCTTAAGGGGGCCTAGACCCGCCCACTTCCGCTTTGGGGGCCAGCAACAGTTGCCAGGGCAACCCTGGGCATGGCAGGGGGCTTGAAGGGGGCCTGGACCCGCCCACTTCCGCTTTGGGGGCCAGCAACAGTTGCCAGGGCAACCCTGGGCATGGCAGGGGGCTTGAAGGGGGCCTGGACCCGCCCACTTCCGCTTTGGGGGCCAGCAACAGTTGCCAGGGCAACCCTGGGCATGGCAGGGGGCTTGAAGGGGGCCTGGTCCCGCCCACTTCCGCTTTGGGGGCCAGCAACAGTTGCCAGGGCAACCCTGGGCATGGCAGGGGGCTCAAGGGGGCCTGGACCCACCCACTTCCGCTTTGGGGGCCAGCAACAGTTGCCAGGGCAACCCTGGGCATGGCAGGGGGCTTAAAGGGGGCCTGGACCCGCCCACTTCCGCTTTGGGGGCCAGCAACAGTTGCCAGGGCAACCCTGGGCATGGCAGGGGGTTTAAAGGGGGCCTGGACCCGCCCACTTCCGCTTTGGAAACCAGCAACAGTTGCCAGGGCAACCCTGGGCAGGCAGGGGGCCTGGACCCGCCCACTTCCGCTTTGGGGGCCAGCAACAGTTGCCAGGGCAACCCTGGGCATGGCAGGGGGCTCAAGGGGGCCTGGACCCACCCACTTCCGCTTTGGGGGCCAGCAACAGTTGCCAGGGCAACCCTGGGCATGGCAGGGGGCTTAAAGGGGGCCTGGACCCGCCCACTTCCGCTTTGGGGGCCAGCAACAGTTGCCAGGGCAACCCTGGGCATGGCAGGGGGTTTAAAGGGGGCCTGGACCCGCCCACTTCCGCTTTGGAAACCAGCAACAGTTGCCAGGGCAACCCTGGGCAGGCAGGGGGCCTGGACCCGCCCACTTCCGCTTTGGGGGCCAGCAACAGTTGCCAGGGCAACCCTGGGCATGGCAGGGGGCTTAAAGGGGGCCTGGACCCGCCCAATTCCGCTTTGGGGGCCAGCAACAGTTGCCAGGGCAACCCTGGGCATGGCAGAAGGCTTAAGGGGGGCCTGGACCCGCCCACTTCCGCTTTGGGGGCCAGCAACAGTTGCCAGGGCAACGCTGGGCATGGCAGGGGGCTCAAGGGGGCCTGGACCCGCCCACTTCCGCTTTGGGGGCCAGCAACAGTTGCCAGGGCAACCCTGGGCATGGCAGGGGGCTTGAAGGGGGCCTGGACCCGCCCACTTCCGCTTTGGGGGCCAGCAGCAGTTGCCAGGGCAACCCTGGGCATGGCAGGGGGCTCAAGGGGGCCTGGACACGCCCACTTCCGCTTTGGGGGCCAGCCACAGTTGCCAGGGCAACCCTGGGCATGGCAGGGGGCTTAAGGGGGCCTGGACCCGCCCACTTCCGCTTTGGGGGCCAGCAACAGTTACCAGGGCAACCCTGGGCATGGCAGGGGGCTCAAGGGGGCCTGGGCCCGCCCACTTCCGCTTTGGGGGCCAGCAACAGTTGCCAGGGCTACCCTGGGCATGGCAGGGGGCTCAAGGGGGCCTGGACCCGCCCACTTCCGCTTTGGGGGCCAGCAACAGTTGCCAGGGCAACCCTGGGCATGGCAGGGGGCTTTAAGGGGGCCTGGACCCGCCCACTTCCGCTTTGGGGGCCAGCAACACTTGCCAGGGCAACCCTGGACATGGCAGGGGGCTTAAGGGGGCCTGGACCCACCCACTTCCGCTTTGGGGGCCAGCATCATTTGCCAGGGCAACCCTGGGCAGTGCAGGGGGCTTTAAGGGGGCCTGGACCCGCCCACTTCCGCTTTGGGGGCCAGCAACAGTTACCAGGGCAACCCTGGGCATGGCAGGGGGCTCAAGGGGGCCTGGGCCCGCCCACTTCCGCTTTGGGGGCCAGCAACAGTTGCCAGGGCTACCCTGGGCATGGCAGGGGGCTCAAGGGGGCCTGGACCCGCCCACTTCCGCTTTGGGGGGCCAGCAACAGTTGCCAGGGCAACCCTGGGCATGGCAGGGGGCTTTAAGGGGGCCTGGACCCGCCCACTTCCGCTTTGGGGGCCAGCAACACTTGCCAGGGCAACCCTGGGCATGGCAGTGGGCTTAAGGGGGCCTGGACCCGCCCACTTCCGCTTTGGGGGCCAGCATCAGTTGCCAGGGCAACCCTGGGCAGTGCAGGGGGCTTTAAGGGGGCCTGGACCCACCCACTTCCGCTTTGGGGGCCAGCAACAGTTGCCAGGGCAACCCTGGGCATGGCAGGGGGCTTAAAGGGGGCCTGGAACCGCCCACTTCCGCTTTGGGGGCCAGCAACAGTTGCCAGGGCAACCCTGGGCATGGCAGGGGGTTTAAAGGGGGCCTGGACCCCCCCACTTCCGCTTTGGGGGCCAGCAACAGTTGCCAGGGCAACCCTGGGCAGGCAGGGGGCCTGGACCCGCCCACTTCCGCTTTGGGGGCCAGCAACAGTTGCCAGGGCAACCCTGGGCATGGCAGGGGGCTCAAGGGGGCCTGGACCCGCCCACTTCCGCTTTGGGGGCCAGCAACAGTTGCCAGGGCAACCCTGGGCAGGGCAGGGGGCTTTAAGGGGGCCTGGACCCGCCCACTTCCGCTTTGGGGGCCAGCAACAGTTGCCAGGGCAACCCTGGGCATGTCAGGGGGCTTAAGGGGGCCTAGACCCGCCCACTTCCGCTTTGGGGGCCAGCAACAGTTGCCAGGGCAACCCTGGGCATGGCAGGGGGCTCAAGGGGGCCTGGAACCGCCCACTTCCGCTTTGGGGGCCAGCAACAGTTGCCAGGGCAACCTTGGGCATGGCAGGGGGCTCAAGGGGGCCTGGACCCGCCCACTTCCGCTTTGGGGGCCAGCAACAGTTGCCAGGGCAACCCTGGGCATGACAGGGGGCTTGAAGGGGGCCTGGACCCGCCCACTTCCGCTTTGGGGGCCAGCAACAGTTGCCAGGGCAACCCTGGGCATGGCAGGGGGCTTGAAGGGGGCCTGGTCCCGCCCACTTCCGCTTTGGGGGCCAGCAACAGTTGCCAGGGCAACCCTGGGCATGGCAGGGGGCTTGAAGGGGGCCTGGACCCGCCCACTTCCGCTTTGGGGGCCAGCAACAGTTGCCAGGGCAACCCTGGGCATGGCAGGGGGCTTGAAGGGGGCCTGGTCCCGCCCACTTCCGCTTTGGGGGCCAGCAACAGTTGCCAGGGCAACCCTGGGCATGGCAGGGGGCTCAAGGGGGCCTGGACCCACCCACTTCCGCTTTGGGGGCCAGCAACAGTTGCCAGGGCAACGCTGGGCATGGCAGGGGGCTCAAGGGGGCCTGGACCCGCCCACTTCCGCTTTGGGGGCCAGCAACAGTTGCCAGGGCAACCCTGGGCATGGCAGGGGGCTTGAAGGGGGCCTGGACCCGCCCACTTCCGCTTTGGGGGCCAGCAGCAGTTGCCAGGGCAACCCTGGGCATGGCAGGGGGCTCAAGGGGGCCTGGACACGCCCACTTCCGTTTTGGGGGCCAGCAACAGTTGCCAGGGCAACCCTGGGCATGGCAGGGGGCTCAAGGGGGCCTGGACCCGCCCACTTCCGCTTTGGGGGCCAGCCACAGTTGCCAGGGCAACCCTGGGCATGGCAGGGGGCTTAAGGGGGCCTGGACCCGCCACTTCCGCTTTGGGGGCCAGCAACAGTTACCAGGGCAACCCTGGGCATGGCAGGGGGCTCAAGGGGGCCTGGGCCCGCCCACTTCCGCTTTGGGGGCCAGCAACAGTTGCCAGGGCTACCCTGGGCATGGCAGGGGGCTCAAGGGGGCCTGGACCCGCCCACTTCCGCTTTGGGGGCCAGCAACAGTTGCCAGGGCAACCCTGGGCATGGCAGGGGGCTTTAAGGGGGCCTGGACCCGCCCACTTCCGCTTTAGGGGCCAGCAACACTTGCCAGGGCAACCCTGGACATGGCAGGGGGCTTAAGGGGGCCTGGACCCGCCCACTTCCGCTTTGGGGGCCAGCATCATTTGCCAGGGCAACCCTGGGCAGTGCAGGGGGCTTTAAGGGGGCCTGGACCCGCCCACTTCCGCTTTGGGGGCCAGCAACAGTTACCAGGGCAACCCTGGGCATGGCAGGGGGCTCAAGGGGGCCTGGGCCCGCCCACTTCCGCTTTGGGGCCAGCAACAGTTGCCAGGGCTACCCTGGGCATGGCAGGGGGCTCAAGGGGGCCTGGACCCGCCCACTTCCGCTTTGGGGGCCAGCAACAGTTGCCAGGGCAACCCTGGGCATGGCAGGGGGCTTAAAGGGGGCCTGGACCCGCCCAATTCCGCTTTGGGGGCCAGCAACAGTTGCCAGGGCAACCCTGGGCATGGCAGGGGGTTTAAAGGGGGCCTGGACCCCCCACTTCCGCTTTGGGGGCCAGCAACAGTTGCCAGGGCAACCCTGGGCAGGCAGGGGGTCTGGACCCGCCCACTTCCGCTTTGGGGGCCAGCAACAGTTGCCAGGGCAACCCTGGGCATGGCAGGGGGCTTAAAGGGGGCCTGGACCCGCCCAATTCCGCTTTGGGGGCCAGCAACAGTTGCCAGGGCAACCCTGGGCATGGCAGAAGGCTTAAGGGGGGCCTGGACCCGCCCACTTCCGCTTTGGGGGCCAGCAACAGTTGCCAGGGCAACCCTGGGCATGGCAGGGGGCTTAAGGGGGCCTGGACCCGCCCACTTCCGCTTTGGGGGCCAGCAACAGTTGCCAGGGCAACCCTGGGCATGGCAGGGGGCTTAAAGGGGGCCTGGACCCGCCCACTTCCGCTTTGGGGGCCAGCAACAGTTGCCAGGGCAAGCCTGGGCATGGAAGGGGGCTTTAAGGGGGCCTGGACCCGCCCACTTCCGCTTTGGGGGCCAGCAACAGTTGCCAGGGCAACTCTGGGCATGGCAGGGTGCTTAAGGGGGCCTGGACCCGCCCACTTCTGCTTTGGGGGCCAGCAACAGTTGCCAGGGCAACCCTGGGCATGGCAGGGGGCTTAAAGGGGGCCTGGACCCGCCCACTTCCGCTTTGGGGGCCAGCAACAGTTGCCAGGGCAACACTGGGCATGGCAGGGGGCTTGAAGGGGGCCTGGACCCGCCCACTTCCGCTTTGGGGGCCAGCAGCAGTTGCCAGGGCAACCCTGGGCATGGCAGGGGGCTCAAGGGGGCCTGGACACGCCCACTTCCGTTTTGGGGGCCAGCAACAGTTGCCAGGGCAACCCTGGGCATGGCAGGGGGCTCAAGGGGGCCTGGACCCGCCCACTTCCGCTTTGGGGGCCAGCCACAGTTGCCAGGGCAACCCTGGGCATGGCAGGGGGCTTAAGGGGGCCTGGACCCGCCCACTTCCGCTTTGGGGGCCAGCAACAGTTACCAGGGCAACCCTGGGCATGGCAGGGGGCTCAAGGGGGCCTGGGCCCGCCCACTTCCGCTTTGGGGGCCAGCAACAGTTGCCAGGGCTACCCTGGGCATGGCAGGGGGCTCAAGGGGGCCTGGACCCGCCCACTTCCGCTTTGGGGGCCAGCAACAGTTGCCAGGGCAACCCTGGGCATGGCAGGGGGCTTTAAGGGGGCCTGGACCCGCCCACTTCCGCTTTAGGGGCCAGCAACACTTGCCAGGGCAACCCTGGACATGGCAGGGGGCTTAAGGGGGCCTGGACCCGCCCACTTCCGCTTTGGGGGCCAGCATCATTTGCCAGGGCAACCCTGGGCAGTGCAGGGGGCTTTAAGGGGGCCTGGACCCGCCCACTTCCGCTTTGGGGGCCAGCAACAGTTACCAGGGCAACCCTGGGCATGGCAGGGGGCTCAAGGGGGCCTGGGCCCGCCCACTTCCGCTTTGGGGGCCAGCAACAGTTGCCAGGGCTACCCTGGGCATGGCAGGGGGCTCAAGGGGGCCTGGACCCGCCCACTTCCGCTTTGGGGGCCAGCAACAGTTGCCAGGGCAACCCTGGGCATGGCAGGGGGCTTAAAGGGGGCCTGGACCCGCCCACTTCCGCTTTGGGGGCCAGCAACAGTTGCCAGGGCAACCCTGGGCATGGCAGGGGGTTTAAAGGGGCCTGGACCCCCCCACTTCCGCTTTGGGGGCCAGCAACAGTTGCCAGGGCAACCCTGGGCAGGCAGGGGGCCTGGACCCGCCCACTTCCGCTTTGGGGGCCAGCAACAGTTGCCAGGGCAACCCTGGGCATGGCAGGGGGCTTAAAGGGGGCCTGGACCCGCCCAATTCCGCTTTGGGGGCCAGCAACAGTTGCCAGGGCAACCCTGGGCATGGCAGAAGGCTTAAGGGGGGCCTGGACCCGCCCACTTCCGCTTTGGGGGCCAGCAACAGTTGCCAGGGCAACCCTGGGCATGGCAGGGGGCTTAAGGGGGCCTGGACCCGCCCACTTCCGCTTTGGGGGCCAGCAACAGTTGCCAGGGCAACCCTGGGCATGGCAGGGGGCTTAAAGGGGGCCTGGACCCGCCCACTTCCGCTTTGGGGGCCAGCAACAGTTGCCAGGGCAAGCCTGGGCATGGAAGGGGGCTTTAAGGGGGCCTGGACCCGCCCACTTCCGCTTTGGGGGCCAGCAACAGTTGCCAGGGCAACTCTGGGCATGGCAGGGTGCTTAAGGGGGCCTGGACCCGCCCACTTCTGCTTTGGGGGCCAGCAACAGTTGCCAGGGCAACCCTGGGCATGGCAGGGGGCTTAAAGGGGGCCTGGACCCGCCCACTTCCGCTTTGGGGGCCAGCAACAGTTGCCAGGGCAACCCTGGGCATGGCAGGGGGCTTAAGGGGGCCTGGACCCACCCACTTCCGCTTTGGGGGCCAGCAACAGTTGCCAGGGCAATCCTGGGCATGGCAGGGGGCTTAAGGGGGCCTGGACCCGCCCACTTCCGCTTTGGGGGCCAGCAACAGTTGCCAAGGCAACCCTGGGCATGGCAGGGGGCTTGAAGGGGGCCTGGACCCGCCCACTTCCGCTTTGGGGGCCAGCAACAGTTGCCAGGGCAACCCTGGGCATGGCAGGGGGCTCAAGGGGGCCTGGACCCGCCCACTTCCGCTTTGGGGGCCAGTAACAGTTGCCAGGGCAACCTTGGGCATGGCAGGGGGCTCAAGGGGGCCTGGACCCGCCCACTTCCGCTTTGGGGGCCAGCAACAGTTGCCAGGGCAATGCTGGGCATGGCAGGGGGCTCAAGGGGGCCTGGACCCGCCCACTTCCGCTTTGGGGGCCAGCAACAGTTGCCAGGGCAACCCTGGGCATGGCAGGGGGCTTGAAGGGGGCCTGGACCCGCCCACTTCCGCTTTGGGGGCCAGCAGCAGTTGCCAGGGCAACCCTGGGCATGGCAGGGGGCTCAAGGGGGCCTGGACACGCCCACTTCCGCTTTGGGGGCCAGCAACAGTTGCCAGGGCAACCCTGGGCATGGCAGGTGGCTTAAAGGGGGCCTGGACCCGCCCACTTCCGCTTTAGGGGCCAGCAACAGTTGCCAGGGCAACCCTGGGCATGGCAGGGGGCTCAAGGGGGCCTGGACCCGCCCACTTCCGCTTTGGGGGCCAGCAACAGTTGCCAGGGCAACCCTGGGCATGGCAGGGGGCTTAAGGGGGCCTGGACCCGCCCACTTCCGCTTTGGGGGCCAGCAACAGTTGCCAGGGCAACCCTGGGCATGGCAGGGGGCTCAAGGGGGCCTGGGCCCGCCCACTTCCGCTTTGGGGGCCAGCAACAGTTGCCAGGGCAACCCTGGGCATGGCAGGGGGCTCAAGGGGGCCTGGACCCGCCCACTTCCGCTTTGGGGGCCAGCAACAGTTACCAGGGCAACCCTGGGCATGGCAGGGGCTTGAAGGGGGCCTGGACCCGCCCACTTCCGCTTTGGGGGCCAGCAACAGTTGCCAGGGCAACCCTGGGCATGGCAGGGGGCTCAAGGGGGCCTGGACCCGCCCACTTCCGCTTTGGGGGCCAGCAACAGTTGCCAGGGCAACCCTGGGCAGGGCAGGGGGCTTTAAGGGGGCCTGGACCCGCCCACTTCCGCGTTGGGGGCCAGCAACAGTTGCCAGGGCAACCCTGGGCATGGCAGGGGGCTCAAGGGGGCCTGGACCCGCCCACTTCCGCTTTGGGGGCCAGCAACAGTTGCCAGGGCAACCCTGGGCATGGCAGGGGGCTTGAAGGGGGCCTGGACCCGCCCACTTCCGCTTTGGGGGCCAGCAACAGTTGCCAGGGCAACCCTGGGCATGGCAGGGGGCTTGAAGGGGGCCTGGTCCCGCCCACTTCCACTTTGGGGGCCAGCAACAGTTGCCAGGGCAACCCTGGGCATGTCAGGGGGCTTAAGGGGGCCTAGACCCGCCCACTTCCGCTTTGGGGGCCAGCAACAGTTGCCAGGGCAACCCTGGGCATGGCAGGGGGCTTGAAGGGGGCCTGGACCCGCCCACTTCCGCTTTGGGGGCCAGCAACAGTTGCCAGGGCAACCCTGGGCATGGCAGGGGGCTCAAGGGGGCCTGGACCCACCCACTTCCGCTTTGGGGGCCAGCAACTGTTGCCAGGGCAACCCTGGGCAGGGCAGGGGGCTTTAAGGGGGCCTGGACCCGCCCACTTCCGCTTTGGGGGCCAGCAGCAGTTGCCAGGGCAACCCTGGGCATGGCAGGGGGCTCAAGGGGGCCTGGACACGCCCACTTCCGTTTTGGGGGCCAGCAACAGTTGCCAGGGCAACCCTGGGCATGGCAGGGGGCTCAAGGGGGCCTGGACCCGCCCACTTCCGCTTTGGGGGCCAGCCACAGTTGCCAGGGCAACCCTGGGCAAGGCAGGGGGCTTAAGGGGGCCTGGACCCGCCCACTTCCGCTTTGGGGGCCAGCAACAGTTACCAGGGCAACCCTGGGCATGGCAGGGGGCTCAAGGGGGCCTGGGCCCGCCCACTTCCGCTTTGGGGGCCAGCAACAGTTGCCAGGGCTACCCTGGGCATGGCAGGGGGCTCAAGGGGGCCTGGACCCGCCCACTTCCGCTTTGGGAGCCAGCAACAGTTGCCAGGGCAACCCTGGGCAGGCAGGGGGCCTGGACCCGCCCACTTCCGCTTTGGGGGCCAGCAACAGTTGCCAGGGCAACCCTGGGCATGGCAGGGGGCTTAAAGGGGGCCTGGACCCGCCCAATTCCGCTTTGGGGGCCAGCAACAGTTGCCAGGGCAACCCTGGGCATGGCAGAAGGCTTAAGGGGGGCCTGGACCCGCCCACTTCCGCTTTGGGGGCCAGCAACAGTTGCCAGGGCAACCCTGGGCATGGCAGGGGGCTCAAGGGGGCCTGGACCCGCCCACGTCCGCTTTGGGGGCCAGCAACAGTTGCCAGGGCTACCCTGGGCATGGCAGGGGGCTCAAGGGGGCCTGGACCCGCCCACTTCCGCTTTGGGGGCCAGCAACAGTTGCCAGGGCAACCCTGGGCATGGCAGGGGGCTTTAAGGGGGCCTGGACCCGCCCACTTCCGCTTTGGGGGCCAGCAACACTTGCCAGGGCAACCCTGGGCATGGCAGGGGGCTTAAGGGGGCCTGGACCCGCCCACTTCCGCTTTGGGGGCCAGCATCAGTTGCCAGGGCAACCCTGGGCAGTGCAGGGGGCTTTAAGGGGGCCTGGACCCGCCCACTTCCGCTTTGGGGGCCAGCAACAGTTACCAGGGCAACCCTGGGCATGGCAGGGGGCTCAAGGGGGCCTGGACCCGCCCACTTCCGCTTTGGGGGCCAGCATCAGTTGCCAGGGCAACCCTGGGCAGTGCAGGGGGCTTTAAGGGGGCCTGGACCCACCCACTTCCGCTTTGGGGGCCAGCAACAGTTGCCAGGGCAACCCTGGGCATGGCAGGGGGCTTAAAGGGGGCCTGGACCCGCCCACTTCCGCTTTGGGGGCCAGCAACAGTTGCCAGGGCAACCCTGGGCATGGCAGGGGGTTTAAAGGGGGCCTGGACCCGCCCACTTCCGCTTTGGAAACCAGCAACAGTTGCCAGGGCAACCCTGGGCAGGCAGGGGGCCTGGACCCGCCCACTTCCGCTTTGGGGGCCAGCAACAGTTGCCAGGGCAACCCTGGGCATGACAGGGGGCTTAAAGGGGGCCTGGACCCGCCCACTTCCGCTTTGGGGGCCAGCATCAGTTGCCAGGGCAACCCTGGGCAGTGCAGGGGGCTTTAAGGGGGCCTGGACCCGCCCACTTCCGCTTTGGGGGCCAGCAACAGTTACCAGGGCAACCCTGGGCATGGCAGGGGGCTCAAGGGGGCCTGGGCCCGCCCACTTCCGCTTTGGGGGCCAGCAACAGTTGCCAGGGCTACCCTGGGCATGGCAGGGGGCTCAAGGGGGCCTGGACCCGCCCACTTCCGCTTTGGGGGCCAGCAACAGTTGCCAGGGCAACCCTGGGCATGGCAGGGGGCTTTAAGGGGGCGTGGACCCGCCCACTTCCGCTTTGGGGGCCAGCAACACTTGCCAGGGCAACCCTGGGCATGGCAGGGGGCTTAAGGGGGCCTGGACCCGCCCACTTCCGCTTTGGGGGCCAGCATCAGTTGCCAGGGCAACCCTGGGCAGTGCAGGGGGCTTTAAGGGGGCCTGGACCCACCCACTTCCGCTTTGGGGGCCAGCAACAGTTGCCAGGGCAACCCTGGGCATGGCAGGGGGCTTAAAGGGGGCCTGGACCCGCCCACTTCCGCTTTGGGGGCCAGCAACAGCTGCCAGGGCAACCCTGGGCATGGCAGGGGGTTTAAAGGGGGCCTGGACCCGCCCACTTCCGCTTTGGAAACCAGCAACAGTTGCAAGGGCAACCCTGGGCAGGCAGGGGGCCTGGACCCGCCCACTTCCGCTTTGGGGGCCAGCCACAGTTGCCAGGGCAACCCTGGGCATGGCAGGGGGCTTAAGGGGGCCTGGACCCGCCCACTTCCGCTTTGGGGGCCAGCAACAGTTACCAGGGCAACCCTGGGCATGGCAGGGGGCTCAAGGGGGCCTGGGCCCGCCCACTTCCGCTTTGGGGGCCAGCAACAGTTGCCAGGGCTACCCTGGGCATGGCAGGGGGCTCAAGGGGGCCTGGACCCGCCCACTTCCGCTTTGGGGGCCAGCAACAGTTGCCAGGGCAACCCTGGGCATGGCAGGGGGCTTTAAGGGGGCCTGGACCCGCCCACTTCCGCTTTAGGGGCCAGCAACACTTGCCAGGGCAACCCTGGACATGGCAGGGGGCTTAAGGGGGCCTGGACCCGCCCACTTCCGCTTTGGGGGCCAGCATCATTTGCCAGGGCAACCCTGGGCAGTGCAGGGGGCTTTAAGGGGGCCTGGACCCGCCCACTTCCGCTTTGGGGGCCAGCAACAGTTACCAGGGCAACCCTGGGCATGGCAGGGGGCTCAAGGGGGCCTGGGCCCGCCCACTTCCGCTTTGGGGGCCAGCAACAGTTGCCAGGGCTACCCTGGGCATGGCAGGGGGCTCAAGGGGGCCTGGACCCGCCCACTTCCGCTTTGGGGGCCAGCAACAGTTGCCAGGGCAACCCTGGGCATGGCAGGGGGCTTAAAGGGGGCCTGGACCCGCCCACTTCCGCTTTGGGGGCCAGCAACAGTTGCCAGGGCAACCCTGGGCATGGCAGGGGGTTTAAAGGGGGCCTGGACCCCCCCACTTCCGCTTTGGGGGCCAGCAACAGTTGCCAGGGCAACCCTGGGCAGGCAGGGGGCCTGGACCCGCCCACTTCCGCTTTGGGGGCCAGCAACAGTTGCCAGGGCAACCCTGGGCATGGCAGGGGGCTTAAAGGGGGCCTGGACCCGCCCAATTCCGCTTTGGGGGCCAGCAACAGTTGCCAGGGCAACCCTGGGCATGGCAGAAGGCTTAAGGGGGGCCTGGACCCGCCCACTTCCGCTTTGGGGGCCAGCAACAGTTGCCAGGGCAACCCTGGGCATGGCAGGGGGCTTAAGGGGGCCTGGACCCGCCCACTTCCGCTTTGGGGGCCAGCAACAGTTGCCAGGGCAACCCTGGGCATGGCAGGGGGCTTAAAGGGGGCCTGGACCCGCCCACTTCCGCTTTGGGGGCCAGCAACAGTTGCCAGGGCAAGCCTGGGCATGGAAGGGGGCTTTAAGGGGGCCTGGACCCGCCCACTTCCGCTTTGGGGGCCAGCAACAGTTGCCAGGGCAACTCTGGGCATGGCAGGGTGCTTAAGGGGGCCTGGACCCGCCCACTTCTGCTTTGGGGGCCAGCAACAGTTGCCAGGGCAACCCTGGGCATGGCAGGGGGCTTAAAGGGGGCCTGGACCCGCCCACTTCCGCTTTGGGGGCCAGCAACAGTTGCCAGGGCAACCCTGGGCATGGCAGGGGGCTTAAGGGGGCCTGGACCCACCCACTTCCGCTTTGGGGGCCAGCAACAGTTGCCAGGGCAATCCTGGGCATGGCAGGGGGCTTAAGGGGGCCTGGACCCATCCACTTCCACTTTGGGGCCAGCAACAGTTGCCAGGGCAACCCTGGGCATGGCAGGGGGCTTAAGGGGGCCTGGACCCGCCCACTTCCGCTTTGGGGGCCAGCAACAGTTGCCAAGGCAACCCTGGGCATGGCAGGGGGCTTGAAGGGGGCCTGGACCCGCCCACTTCCGCTTTGGTGGCCAGCAACAGTTGCCAGGGCAACCCTGGGCATGGCAGGGGGCTCAAGGGGGCCTGGACCCGCCCACTTCCGCTTTGGGGGCCAGTAACAGTTGCCAGGGCAACCTTGGGCATGGCAGGGGGCTCAAGGGGGCCTGGACCCGCCCACTTCCGCTTTGGGGGCCAGCAACAGTTGCCAGGGCAATGCTGGGCATGGCAGGGGGCTCAAGGGGGCCTGGACCCGCCCACTTCCGCTTTGGGGGCCAGCAACAGTTGCCAGGGCAACCCTGGGCATGGCAGGGGGCTTGAAGGGGGCCTGGACCCGCCCACTTCCGCTTTGGGGGCCAGCAGCAGTTGCCAGGGCAACCCTGGGCATGGCAGGGGGCTCAAGGGGGCCTGGACACGCCCACTTCCGCTTTGGGGGCCAGCAACAGTTGCCAGGGCAACCCTGGGCATGGCAGGTGGCTTAAAGGGGGCCTGGACCCGCCCACTTCCGCTTTAGGGGCCAGCAACAGTTGCCAGGGCAACCCTGGGCATGGCAGGGGGCTCAAGGGGGCCTGGACCCGCCCACTTCCGCTTTGGGGGCCAGCAACAGTTGCCAGGGCAACCCTGGGCATGGCAGGGGGCTTAAGGGGGCCTGGACCCGCCCACTTCCGCTTTGGGGGCCAGCAACAGTTGCCAGGGCAACCCTGGGCATGGCAGGGGGCTCAAGGGGGCCTGGGCCCGCCCACTTCCGCTTTGGGGGCCAGCAACAGTTGCCAGGGCTACCCTGGGCATGGCAGGGGGCTCAAGGGGGCCCTGGACCCGCCCACTTCCGCTTTGGGGGCCAGCAACAGTTACCAGGGCAACCCTGGGCATGGCAGGGGGCTTGAAGGGGGCCTGGACCCGCCCACTTCCGCTTTGGGGGCCAGCAACAGTTGCCAGGGCAACCCTGGGCATGGCAGGGGGCTCAAGGGGGCCTGGACCCGCCCACTTCCGCTTTGGGGGCCAGCAACAGTTGCCAGGGCAACCCTGGGCAGGGCAGGGGGCTTTAAGGGGGCCTGGACCCGCCCACTTCCGCCTTGGGGGCCAGCAACAGTTGCCAGGGCAACCCTGGGCATGGCAGGGGGCTCAAGGGGGCCTGGACCCGCCCAATTCCGCTTTGGGGGCCAGCAACAGTTGCCAGGGCAACCCTGGGCATGGCAGAAGGCTTAAGGGGGGCCTGGACCCGCCCACTTCCGCTTTGGGGGCCAGCAACAGTTGCCAGGGCAACCCTGGGCATGGCAGGGGGCTTAAGGGGGCCTGGACCCGCCCACTTCCGCTTTGGGGGCCAGCAACAGTTGCCAGGGCAACCCTGGGCATGGCAGGGGGCTTAAAGGGGGCCTGGACCCGCCCACTTCCGCTTTGGGGGCCAGCAACAGTTGCCAGGGCAAGCCTGGGCATGGAAGGGGGCTTTAAGGGGGCCTGGACCCGCCCACTTCCGCTTTGGGGGCCAGCAACAGTTGCCAGGGCAACTCTGGGCATGGCAGGGTGCTTAAGGGGGCCTGGACCCGCCCACTTCTGCTTTGGGGGCCAGCAACAGTTGCCAGGGCAACCCTGGGCATGGCAGGGGGCTTAAAGGGGGCCTGGACCCGCCCACTTCCGCTTTGGGGGCCAGCAACAGTTGCCAGGGCAACCCTGGGCATGGCAGGGGGCTTAAGGGGGCCTGGACCCACCCACTTCCGCTTTGGGGGCCAGCAACAGTTGCCAGGGCAATCCTGGGCATGGCAGGGGGCTTAAGGGGGCCTGGACCCATCCACTTCCACTTTGGGGCCAGCAACAGTTGCCAGGGCAACCCTGGGCATGGCAGGGGGCTTAAGGGGGCCTGGACCCGCCCACTTCCGCTTTGGGGGCCAGCAACAGTTGCCAAGGCAACCCTGGGCATGGCAGGGGGCTTGAAGGGGGCCTGGACCCGCCCACTTCCGCTTTGGTGGCCAGCAACAGTTGCCAGGGCAACCCTGGGCATGGCAGGGGGCTCAAGGGGGCCTGGACCCGCCCACTTCCGCTTTGGGGGCCAGTAACAGTTGCCAGGGCAACCTTGGGCATGGCAGGGGGCTCAAGGGGGCCTGGACCCGCCCACTTCCGCTTTGGGGGCCAGCAACAGTTGCCAGGGCAATGCTGGGCATGGCAGGGGGCTCAAGGGGGCCTGGACCCGCCCACTTCCGCTTTGGGGGCCAGCAACAGTTGCCAGGGCAACCCTGGGCATGGCAGGGGGCTTGAAGGGGGCCTGGACCCGCCCACTTCCGCTTTGGGGGCCAGCAGCAGTTGCCAGGGCAACCCTGGGCATGGCAGGGGGCTCAAGGGGGCCTGGACACGCCCACTTCCGCTTTGGGGGCCAGCAACAGTTGCCAGGGCAACCCTGGGCATGGCAGGTGGCTTAAAGGGGGCCTGGACCCGCCCACTTCCGCTTTAGGGGCCAGCAACAGTTGCCAGGGCAACCCTGGGCATGGCAGGGGGCTCAAGGGGGCCTGGACCCGCCCACTTCCGCTTTGGGGGCCAGCAACAGTTGCCAGGGCAACCCTGGGCATGGCAGGGGGCTTAAGGGGGCCTGGACCCGCCCACTTCCGCTTGGGGGCCAGCAACAGTTGCCAGGGCAACCCTGGGCATGGCAGGGGGCTCAAGGGGGCCTGGGCCCGCCCACTTCCGCTTTGGGGGCCAGCAACAGTTGCCAGGGCTACCCTGGGCATGGCAGGGGGCTCAAGGGGGCCTGGACCCGCCCACTTCCGCTTTGGGGGCCAGCAACAGTTACCAGGGCAACCCTGGGCATGGCAGGGGGCTTGAAGGGGGCCTGGACCCGCCCACTTCCGCTTTGGGGGCCAGCAACAGTTGCCAGGGCAACCCTGGGCATGGCAGGGGGCTCAAGGGGGCCTGGACCCGCCCACTTCCGCTTTGGGGGCCAGCAACAGTTGCCAGGGCAACCCTGGGCAGGGCAGGGGGCTTTAAGGGGGCCTGGACCCGCCCACTTCCGCCTTGGGGGCCAGCAACAGTTGCCAGGGCAACCCTGGGCATGGCAGGGGGCTCAAGGGGGCCTGGACCCGCCCACTTCCGCTTTGGGGGCCAGCAACAGTTGCCAGGGCAACCCTGGGCATGGCAGGGGGCTTGAAGGGGGCCTGGACACGCCCACTTCCGCTTTGGGGGCCAGCAACAGTTGCCAGGGCAACCCTGGGCATGGCAGGGGGCTTGAAGGGGGCCTGGTCCCGCCCACTTCCACTTTGGGGGCCAGCAACAGTTGCCAGGGCAACCCTGGGCATGGCAGGGGGCTTGAAGGGGGCCTGGACCCGCCCACTTCCGCTTTGGGGGCCAGCAGCAGTTGCCAGGGCAACCCTGGGCATGGCAGGGGGCTCAAGGGGGCCTGGACACGCCCACTTCCGTTTTGGGGGCCAGCAACAGTTGCCAGGGCAACCCTGGGCATGGCAGGGGGCTCAAGGGGGCCTGGACCCGCCCACTTCCGCTTTGGGGGCCAGCCACAGTTGCCAGGGCAACCCTGGGCATGGCAGGGGGCTTAAGGGGGCCTGGACCCGCCCACTTCCGCTTTGGGGGCCAGCAACAGTTACCAGGGCAACCCTGGGCATGGCAGGGGGCTCAAGGGGGCCTGGGCCCGCCCACTTCCGCTTTGGGGGCCAGCAACAGTTGCCAGGGCTACCCTGGGCATGGCAGGGGGCTCAAGGGGGCCTGGACCCGCCCACTTCCGCTTTGGGGGCCAGCAACAGTTGCCAGGGCAACCCTGGGCATGGCAGGGGGCTTTAAGGGGGCCTGGACCCGCCCACTTCCGCTTTAGGGGCCAGCAACACTTGCCAGGGCAACCCTGGACATGGCAGGGGGCTTAAGGGGGCCTGGACCCGCCCACTTCCACTTTGGGGGCCAGCATCATTTGCCAGGGCAACCCTGGGCAGTGCAGGGGGCTTTAAGGGGGCCTGGACCCGCCCACTTCCGCTTTGGGGGCCAGCAACAGTTACCAGGGCAACCCTGGCATGGCAGGGGCTCAAGGGGGCCTGGGCCCGCCCACTTCCGCTTTGGGGGCCAGCAACAGTTGCCAGGGCTACCCTGGGCATGGCAGGGGGCTCAAGGGGGCCTGGACCCGCCCACTTCCGCTTTGGGGGCCAGCAACAGTTGCCAGGGCAACCCTGGGCATGGCAGGGGGCTTAAAGGGGGCCTGGACCCGCCCACTTCCGCTTTGGGGGCCAGCAACAGTTGCCAGGGCAACCCTGGGCATGGCAGGGGGTTTAAAGGGGGCCTGGACCCCCCCACTTCCGCTTTGGGGGCCAGCAACAGTTGCCAGGGCAACCCTGGGCAGGGCAGGGGGCCTGGACCCGCCCACTTCCGCTTTGGGGGCCAGCAACAGTTGCCAGGGCAACCCTGGGCATGGCAGGGGGCTTAAAGGGGGCCTGGACCCGCCCAATTCCGCTTTGGGGGCCAGCAACAGTTGCCAGGGCAACCCTGGGCATGGCAGAAGGCTTAAGGGGGGCCTAGACCCGCCCACTTCCGCTTTGGGGCCAGCAACAGTTGCGAGGGCAACCCTGGGCATGGCAGGGGGCTTAAGGGGGCCTGGACCCGCCCACTTCCGCTTTGGGGGCCAGCAACAGTTGCCAGGGCAACCCTGGGCATGGCAGGGGGCTTAAAGGGGGCCTGGACCCGCCCACTTCCGCTTTGGGGGCCAGCAACAGTTGCCAGGGCAAGCCTGGGCATGGAAGGGGGCTTTAAGGGGGCCTGGACCCGCCCACTTCCGCTTTGGGGGCCAGCAACAGTTGCCAGGGCAACTCTGGGCATGGCAGGGTGCTTAAGGGGGCCTGGACCCGCCCACTTCTGCTTTGGGGGCCAGCAACAGTTGCCAGGGCAACCCTGGGCATGGCAGGGGGCTTAAAGGGGGCCTGGACCCGCCCACTTCCGCTTTGGGGGCCAGCAACAGTTGCCAGGGCAACCCTGGGCATGGCAGGGGGCTTAAGGGGGCCTGGACCCACCCACTTCCGCTTTGGGGGCCAGCAACAATTGCCAGGGCAATCCTGGGCATGGCAGGGGGCTTAAGGGGGCCTGGACCCGCCCACTTCCGCTTTGGGGGCCAGCAACAGTTGCCAAGGCAACCCTGGGCATGGCAGGGGGCTTGAAGGGGGCCTGGACCCGCCCACTTCCGCTTTGGGGGCCAGCAACAGTTGCCAGGGCAACCCTGGGCATGGCAGGGGGCTCAAGGGGGCCTGGACCCGCCCACTTCCGCTTTGGGGGCCAGTAACAGTTGCCAGGGCAACCTTGGGCATGGCAGGGGGCTCAAGGGGGCCTGGACCCGCCCACTTCCGCTTTGGGGGCCAGCAACAGTTGCCAGGGCAATGCTGGGCATGGCAGGGGGCTCAAGGGGCCTGGACCCGCCCACTTCCGCTTTGGGGGCCAGCAACAGTTGCCAGGGCAACCCTGGGCATGGCAGGGGGCTTGAAGGGGGCCTGGACCCGCCCACTTCCGCTTTGGGGGCCAGCAGCAGTTGCCAGGGCAACCCTGGGCATGGCAGGGGGCTCAAGGGGGCCTGGACACGCCCACTTCCGCTTTGGGGGCCAGCAACAGTTGCCAGGGCAACCCTGGGCATGGCAGGTGGCTTAAAGGGGGCCTGGACCCGCCCACTTCCGCTTTAGGGGCCAGCAACAGTTGCCAGGGCAACCCTGGGCATGGCAGGGGGCTCAAGGGGGCCTGGACCCGCCCACTTCCGCTTTGGGGGCCAGCAACAGTTGCCAGGGCAACCCTGGGCATGGCAGGGGGCTTAAGGGGGCCTGGACCCGCCCACTTCCGCTTTGGGGGCCAGCAACAGTTGCCAGGGCAACCCTGGGCATGGCAGGGGGCTCAAGGGGGCCTGGGCCCGCCCACTTCCGCTTTGGGGGCCAGCAACAGTTGCCAGGGCTACCCTGGGCATGGCAGGGGGCTCAAGGGGGCCTGGACCCGCCCACTTCCGCTTTGGGGGCCAGCAACAGTTACCAGGGCAACCCTGGGCATGGCAGGGGGCTTGAAGGGGGCCTGGACCCGCCCACTTCCGCTTTGGGGGCCAGCAACAGTTGCCAGGGCAACCCTGGGCATGGCAGGGGGGCTTGAAGGGGGCCTGGACCCGCCCACTTCCGCTTTGGGGGCCAGCAACAGTTGCCAGGGCAACCCTGGGCATGGCAGGGGGCTTGAAGGGGGCCTGGTCCCGCCCACTTCCACTTTGGGGGCCAGCAACAGTTGCCAGGGCAACCCTGGGCATGTCAGGGGGCTTTAAGGGGGCCTGGACCCGCCCACTTCCGCTTTGGGGGCCAGCAGCAGTTGCCAGGGCAACCCTGGGCATGGCAGGGGGCTCAAGGGGCCTGGACACGCCCACTTCCGTTTTGGGGGCCAGCAACAGTTGCCAGGGCAACCCTGGGCATGGCAGGGGCTCAAGGGGGCCTGGACCCGCCCACTTCCGCTTTGGGGGCCAGCCACAGTTGCCAGGGCAACCCTGGGCAAGGCAGGGGGCTTAAGGGGGCCTGGACCCGCCCACTTCCGCTTTGGGGGCCAGCAACAGTTACCAGGGCAACCCTGGGCATGGCAGGGGGCTCAAGGGGGCATGGGCCCGCCCACTTCCGCTGTGGGGGCCAGCAACAGTTGCCAGGGCTACCCTGGGCATGGCAGGGGGCTCAAGGGGGCCTGGACCCGCCCACTTCCGCTTTGGGAGCCAGCAACAGTTGCCAGGGCAACCTGGGCAGGCAGGGGGCCTGGACCCGCCCACTTCCGCTTTGGGGGCCAGCAACAGTTGCCAGGGCAACCCTGGGCATGGCAGGGGGCTTAAAGGGGGCCTGGACCCGCCCAATTCCGCTTTGGGGGCCAGCAACAGTTGCCAGGGCAACCCTGGGCATGGCAGAAGGCTTAAGGGGGGCCTGGACCCGCCCACTTCTTCTTTGGGGGCCAGCAACAGTTGCCAGGGCAACCCTGGGCATGGCAGGGGGCTCAAGGGGGCCTGGACCCGCCCACGTCCGCTTTGGGGGCCAGCAACAGTTGCCAGGGCTACCCTGGGCATGGCAGGGGGCTCAAGGGGGCCTGGACCCGCCCACTTCCGCTTTGGGGGCCAGCCACAGTTGCCAGGGCAACCCTGGGCAAGGCAGGGGGCTTAAGGGGGCCTGGACCCGCCCACTTCCGCTTTGGGGCCAGCAACAGTTACCAGGGCAACCCTGGGCATGGCAGGGGGCTCAAGGGGGCCTGGGCCCGCCCACTTCCGCTGTGGGGGCCAGCAACAGTTGCCAGGGCTACCCTGGGCATGGCAGGGGGCTCAAGGGGGCCTGGACCCGCCCACTTCCGCTTTGGGAGCCAGCAACAGTTGCCAGGGCAACCCTGGGCAGGCAGGGGGCCTGGACCCGCCCACTTCCGCTTTGGGGGCCAGCAACAGTTGCCAGGGCAACCCTGGGCATGGCAGGGGGCTTAAAGGGGGCCTGGACCCGCCCAATTCCGCTTTGGGGGCCAGCAACAGTTGCCAGGGCAACCCTGGGCATGGCAGAAGGCTTAAGGGGGGCCTGGACCCGCCCACTTCTTCTTTGGGGGCCAGCAACAGTTGCCAGGGCAACCCTGGGCATGGCAGGGGGCTCAAGGGGGCCTGGACCCGCCCACGTCCGCTTTGGGGGCCAGCAACAGTTGCCAGGGCTACCCTGGGCATGGCAGGGGGCTCAAGGGGGCCTGGACCCGCCCACTTCCGCTTGGGGGGCCAGCAACAGTTGCCAGGGCAACCCTGGGCATGGCAGGGGGCTTTAAGGGGGCCTGGACCCGCCCACTTCCGCTTTGGGGGCCAGCAACACTTGCCAGGGCAACCCTGGGCATGGCAGGGGGCTTAAGGGGGCCTGGACCCGCCCACTTCCGCTTTGGGGGCCAGCATCAGTTGCCAGGGCAACCCTGGGCAGTGCAGGGGGCTTTAAGGGGGCCTGGACCCGCCCACTTCCGCTTTGGGGGCCAGCAACAGTTACCAGGGCAACCCTGGGCATGGCAGGGGGCTCAAGGGGGCCTGGACCCGCCCACTTCCGCTTTGGGGGCCAGCATCAGTTGCCAGGGCAACCCTGGGCAGTGCAGGGGGCTTTAAGGGGGCCTGGACCCACCCACTTCCGCTTTGGGGGCCAGCAACAGTTGCCAGGGCAACCCTGGGCATGGCAGGGGCTTAAAGGGGGCCTGGACCCGCCCACTTCCGCTTTGGGGGCCAGCAACAGTTGCCAGGGCAACCCTGGGCATGGCAGGGGGTTTAAAGGGGGCCTGGACCCGCCCACTTCCGCTTTGGAAACCAGCAACAGTTGCCAGGGCAACCCTGGGCAGGCAGGGGGCCTGGTACCGCCCACTTCCGCTTTGGGGGCCAGCAACAGTTGCCAGGGCAACCCTGGGCATGACAGGGGGCTTAAAGGGGGCCTGGACCCGCCCACTTCAACTTTGGGGCCAGCATCAGTTGCCAGGGCAACCCTGGGCAGTGCAGGGGGCTTTAAGGGGGCCTGGACCCGCCCACTTCCGCTTTGGGGCCAGCAACAGTTACCAGGGCAACCCTGGGCATGGCAGGGGGCTCAAGGGGGCCTGGGCCCGCCCACTTCCGCTTTGGGGGCCAGCAACAGTTGCCAGGGCTACCCTGGGCATGGCAGGGGCTCAAGGGGGCCTGGACCCGCCCACTTCCGCTTTGGGGGCCAGCAACAGTTGCCAGGGCAACCCTGGGCATGGCAGGGGGCTTTAAGGGGGCCTGGACCCGCCCACTTCCGCTTTGGGGGCCAGCAACACTTGCCAGGGCAACCCTGGGCATGGCAGGGGGCTTAAGGGGGCCTGGACCCGCCCACTTCCGCTTTGGGGGCCAGCATCAGTTGCCAGGGCAACCCTGGGCAGTGCAGGGGGCTTTAAGGGGGCCTGGACCCACCCACTTCCGCTTTGGGGGCCAGCAACAGTTGCCAGGGCAACCCTGGGCATGGCAGGGGGCTTAAAGGGGCCTGGACCCGCCCACTTCCGCTTTGGGGGCCAGCAACAGCTGCCAGGGCAACCCTGGGCATGGCAGGGGGTTTAAAGGGGGCCTGGACCCGCCCACTTCCGCTTTGGAAACCAGCAACAGTTGCAAGGGCAACCCTGGGCAGGCAGGGGGCCTGGACCCGCCCACTTCCGCTTTGGGGGCCAGCCACAGTTGCCAGGGCAACCCTGGGCATGGCAGGGGGCTTAAGGGGGCCTGGACCCGCCCACTTCCGCTTTGGGGGCCAGCAACAGTTACCAGGGCAACCCTGGGCATGGCAGGGGGCTCAAGGGGGCCTGGGCCCGCCCACTTCCGCTTTGGGGGCCAGCAACAGTTGCCAGGGCTACCCTGGGCATGGCAGGGGGCTCAAGGGGGCCTGGACCCGCCCACTTCCGCTTTGGGGGCCAGCAACAGTTGCCAGGGCAACCCTGGGCAGGGCAGGGGGCTTTAAGGGGGCCTGGACCCGCCCACTTCCGCCTTGGGGGCCAGCAACAGTTGCCAGGGCAACCCTGGGCATGGCAGGGGCTCAAGGGGGCCTGGACCCGCCCACTTCCGCTTTGGGGGCCAGCAACAGTTGCCAGGGCAACCCTGGGCATGGCAGGGGGCTTGAAGGGGGCCTGGACACGCCCACTTCCGCTTTGGGGGCCAGCAACAGTTGCCAGGGCAACCCTGGGCATGGCAGGGGGCTTGAAGGGGGCCTGGTCCCGCCCACTTCCACTTTGGGGGCCAGCAACAGTTGCCAGGGCAACCCTGGGCATGTCAGGGGGCTTAAGGGGGCCTAGACCCGCCCACTTCCGCTTTGGGGGCCAGCAACAGTTGCCAGGGCAACCCTGGGCATGGCAGGGGGCTTGAAGGGGGCCTGGACCCGCCCACTTCCGCTTTGGGGGCCAGCAGCAGTTGCCAGGGCAACCCTGGGCATGGCAGGGGGCTCAAGGGGGCCTGGACACGCCCACTTCCGCTTTGGGGGCCAGCAACAGTTGCCAGGGCAACCCTGGGCATGGCAGGTGGCTTAAAGGGGGCCTGGACCCGCCCACTTCCGCTTTAGGGGCCAGCAACAGTTGCCAGGGCAACCCTGGGCATGGCAGGGGGCTCAAGGGGGCCTGGGCCCGCCCACTTCCGCTTTGGGGGCCAGCAACAGTTGCCAGGGCTACCCTGGGCATGGCAGGGGGCTCAAGGGGGCCTGGACCCGCCCACTTCCGCTTTGGGGGCCAGCAACAGTTACCAGGGCAACCCTGGGCATGGCAGGGGGCTTGAAGGGGGCCTGACCCGCCCACTTCCGCTTTGGGGGCCAGCAACAGTTGCCAGGGCAACCCTGGGCATGGCAGGGGGCTTGAAGGGGGCCTGGACCCGCCCACTTCCGCTTTGGGGGCCAGCAACAGTTGCCAGGGCAACCCTGGGCATGGCAGGGGGCTTGAAGGGGGCCTGGTCCCGCCCACTTCCACTTTGGGGGCCAGCAACAGTTGCCAGGGCAACCCTGGGCATGTCAGGGGGCTTAAGGGGGCCTAGACCCGCCCACTTCCGCTTTGGGGGCCAGCAACAGTTGCCAGGGCAACCCTGGGCATGGCAGGGGGCTTGAAGGGGGCCTGGACCCGCCCACTTCCGCTTTGGGGGCCAGCAACAGTTGCCAGGGCAACCCTGGGCATGGCAGGGGGCTCAAGGGGGCCTGGACCCACCCACTTCCGCTTTGGGGGCCAGCAACTGTTGCCAGGGCAACCCTGGGCAGGGCAGGGGGCTTTAAGGGGGCCTGGACCCGCCCACTTCCGCTTTGGGGGCCAGCAGCAGTTGCCAGGGCAACCCTGGGCATGGCAGGGGGCTCAAGGGGGCCTGGACACGCCCACTTCCGTTTTGGGGGCCAGCAACAGTTGCCAGGGCAACCCTGGGCATGGCAGGGGGCTCAAGGGGGCCTGGACCCGCCCACTTCCGCTTTGGGGGCCAGCCACAGTTGCCAGGGCAACCCTGGGCAAGGCAGGGGGCTTAAGGGGGCCTGGACCCGCCCACTTCCGCTTTGGGGGCCAGCAACAGTTACCAGGGCAACCCTGGGCATGGCAGGGGGCTCAAGGGGGCCTGGGCCCGCCCACTTCCGCTTTGGGGGCCAGCAACAGTTGCCAGGGCTACCCTGGGCATGGCAGGGGGCTCAAGGGGGCCTGGACCCGCCCACTTCCGCTTTGGGAGCCAGCAACAGTTGCCAGGGCAACCCTGGGCAGGCAGGGGGCCTGGACCCGCCCACTTCCGCTTTGGGGGCCAGCAACAGTTGCCAGGGCAACCCTGGGCATGGCAGGGGGCTTAAAGGGGGCCTGGACCCGCCCAATTCCGCTTTGGGGGCCAGCAACAGTTGCCAGGGCAACCCTGGGCATGGCAGAAGGCTTAAGGGGGGCCTGGACCCGCCCACTTCTTCTTTGGGGGCCAGCAACAGTTGCCAGGGCAACCCTGGGCATGGCAGGGGGCTCAAGGGGGCCTGGACCCGCCCACGTCCGCTTTGGGGGCCAGCAACAGTTGCCAGGGCTACCCTGGGCATGGCAGGGGGCTCAAGGGGGCCTGGACCCGCCCACTTCCGCTTGGGGGACTTCCGCTTGGGGGGCCAGCAACAGTTGCCAGGGCAACCCTGGGCATGGCAGGGGGCTTTAAGGGGGCCTGGACCCGCCCACTTCCGCTTTGGGGGCCAGCAACACTTGCCAGGGCAACCCTGGGCATGGCAGGGGGCTTAAGGGGGCCTGGACCCGCCCACTTCCGCTTTGGGGGCCAGCATCAGTTGCCAGGGCAACCCTGGGCAGTGCAGGGGGCTTTAAGGGGGCCTGGACCCGCCCACTTCCGCTTTGGGGGCCAGCAACAGTTACCAGGGCAACCCTGGGCATGGCAGGGGGCTCAAGGGGGCCTGGACCCGCCCACTTCCGCTTTGGGGGCCAGCATCAGTTGCCAGGGCAACCCTGGGCAGTGCAGGGGGCTTTAAGGGGGCCTGGACCCACCCACTTCCGCTTTGGGGGGCCAGCAACAGTTGCCAGGGCAACCCTGGGCATGGCAGGGGGTTTAAAGGGGGCCTGGACCCGCCCACTTCCGCTTTGGAAACCAGCAACAGTTGCCAGGGCAACCCTGGGCAGGCAGGGGGCCTGGACCCGCCCACTTCCGCTTTGGGGGCCAGCAACAGTTGCCAGGGCAACCCTGGGCATGACAGGGGGCTTAAAGGGGGCCTGGACCCACCCACTTCAACTTTGGGGGCCAGCATCAGTTGCCAGGGCAACCCTGGGCAGTGCAGGGGGCTTTAAGGGGGCCTGGACCCGCCCACTTCCGCTTTGGGGGCCAGCAACAGTTACCAGGGCAACCCTGGGCATGGCAGGGGGCTCAAGGGGGCCTGGGCCCGCCCACTTCCGCTTTGGGGGCCAGCAACAGTTGCCAGGGCTACCCTGGGCATGGCAGGGGGCTCAAGGGGGCCTGGACCCGCCCACTTCCGCTTTGGGGGCCAGCAACAGTTGCCAGGGCAACCCTGGGCATGGCAGGGGGCTTTAAGGGGGCCTGGACCCGCCCACTTCCGCTTTGGGGGCCAGCAACACTTGCCAGGGCAACCCTGGGCATGGCAGGGGGCTTAAGGGGGCCTGGACCCGCCCACTTCCGCTTTGGGGGCCAGCATCAGTTGCCAGGGCAACCCTGGGCAGTGCAGGGGGCTTTAAGGGGGCCTGGACCCACCCACTTCCGCTTTGGGGGCCAGCAACAGTTGCCAGGGCAACCCTGGGCATGGCAGGGGGCTTAAAGGGGGCCTGGACCCGCCCACTTCCGCTTTGGGGGCCAGCAACAGCTGCCAGGGCAACCCTGGGCATGGCAGGGGGTTTAAAGGGGGCCTGGACCCGCCCACTTCCGCTTTGGAAACCAGCAACAGTTGCAAGGGCAACCCTGGGCAGGCAGGGGGCCTGGACCCGCCCACTTCCGCTTTGGGGGCCAGCCACAGTTGCCAGGGCAACCCTGGGCATGGCAGGGGGCTTAAGGGGGCCTGGACCCGCCCACTTCCGCTTTGGGGGCCAGCAACAGTTACCAGGGCAACCCTGGGCATGGCAGGGGGCTCAAGGGGGCCTGGGCCCGCCCACTTCCGCTTTGGGGGCCAGCAACAGTTGCCAGGGCTACCCTGGGCATGGCAGGGGGCTCAAGGGGGCCTGGACCCGCCCACTTCCGCTTTGGGGGCCAGCAACAGTTGCCAGGGCAACCCTGGGCATGGCAGGGGGCTTTAAGGGGGCCTGGACCCGCCCACTTCCGCTTTAGGGGCCAGCAACACTTGCCAGGGCAACCCTGGACATGGCAGGGGGCTTAAGGGGGCCTGGACCCGCCCACTTCCGCTTTGGGGGCCAGCATCATTTGCCAGGGCAACCCTGGGCAGTGCAGGGGGCTTTAAGGGGGCCTGGACCCGCCCACTTCCGCTTTGGGGGCCAGCAACAGTTACCAGGGCAACCCTGGGCATGGCAGGGGGCTCAAGGGGGCCTGGGCCCGCCCACTTCCGCTTTGGGGGCCAGCAACAGTTGCCAGGGCTACCCTGGGCATGGCAGGGGGCTCAAGGGGGCCTGGACCCGCCCACTTCCGCTTTGGGGGCCAGCAACAGTTGCCAGGGCAACCCTGGGCATGGCAGGGGGCTTAAAGGGGGCCTGGACCCGCCCACTTCCGCTTTGGGGGCCAGCAACAGTTGCCAGGGCAACCCTGGGCATGGCAGGGGGTTTAAAGGGGGCCTGGACCCCCCCACTTCCGCTTTGGGGGCCAGCAACAGTTGCCAGGGCAACCCTGGGCAGGCAGGGGGCCTGGACCCGCCCACTTCCGCTTTGGGGGCCAGCAACAGTTGCCAGGGCAACCCTGGGCATGGCAGGGGGCTTAAAGGGGGCCTGGACCCGCCCAATTCCGCTTTGGGGGCCAGCAACAGTTGCCAGGGCAACCCTGGGCATGGCAGAAGGCTTAAGGGGGGCCTGGACCCGCCCACTTCCGCTTTGGGGGCCAGCAACAGTTGCCAGGGCAACCCTGGGCATGGCAGGGGGCTTAAAGGGGGCCTGGACCCGCCCACTTCCGCTTTGGGGGCCAGCAACAGTTGCCAGGGAAACCCTGGGCATGGCAGGGGGCTTAAAGGGGGCCGCCCACTTCCGCTTTGGGGGCCAGCAACAGTTGCCAGGGCAACCCTGGGCATGGCAGGGGGCTTAAGGGGGCCTGGACCCGCCCACTTCCGCTTTGGGGGCCAGCAACAGTTGCCAGGGCAACCCTGGGCATGGCAGGGGGCTCAAGGGGGCCTGGGCCCGCCCACTTCCGCTTTGGGGGCCAGCAACAGTTGCCAGGGCTACCCTGGGCATGGCAGGGGGCTCAAGGGGGCCTGGACCCGCCCACTTCCGCTTTGGGGGCCAGCAACAGTTACCAGGGCAACCCTGGGCATGGCAGGGGGCTCAAGGGGGCCTGGACCCGCCCACTTCCGCTTTGGGGGCCAGCAACAGTTACCAGGGCAACCCTGGGCATGGCAGGGGGCTCAAGGGGGCCTGGACCCGCCCACTTCCGCTTTGGGGGCCAGCAACAGTTGCCAGGGCAACCCTGGGCAGGGCAGGGGGCTTTAAGGGGGCCTGGACCCGCCCACTTCCGCCTTGGGGGCCAGCAACAGTTGCCAGGGCAACCCTGGGCATGGCAGGGGGCTCAAGGGGGCCTGGACCCGCCCACTTCCGCTTTGGGGGCCAGCAACAGTTGCCAGGGCAACCCTGGGCATGGCAGGGGGCTTGAAGGGGGCCTGGACACGCCCACTTCCGCTTTGGGGGCCAGCAACAGTTGCCAGGGCAACCCTGGGCATGGCAGGGGGCTTGAAGGGGGCCTGGTCCCGCCCACTTCCACTTTGGGGGCCAGCAACAGTTGCCAGGGCAACCCTGGGCATGTCAGGGGGCTTAAGGGGGCCTAGACCCGCCCACTTCCGCTTTGGGGGCCAGCAACAGTTGCCAGGGCAACCCTGGGCATGGCAGGGGGCTTGAAGGGGGCCTGGACCCGCCCACTTCCGCTTTGGGGGCCAGCAACAGTTGCCAGGGCAACCCTGGGCATGGCAGGGGGCTCAAGGGGGCCTGGACCCACCCACTTCCGCTTTGGGGGCCAGCAACTGTTGCCAGGGCAACCCTGGGCAGGGCAGGGGGCTTTAAGGGGGCCTGGACCCGCCCACTTCCGCTTTGGGGGCCAGCAACAGTTGCCAGGGCAACCCTGGGCATGGCAGGGGGCTCAAGGGGGCCTGGACCCGCCCACTTCCGCTTTGGGGGCCAGCCACAGTTGCCAGGGCAACCCTGGGCAAGGCAGGGGGCTTAAGGGGGCCTGGACCCGCCCACTTCCGCTTTGGGGGCCAGCAACAGTTACCAGGGCAACCCTGGGCATGGCAGGGGGCTCAAGGGGGCCTGGGCCCGCCCACTTCCGCTTTGGGGGCCAGCAACAGTTGCCAGGGCTACCCTGGGCATGGCAGGGGGCTCAAGGGGGCCTGGACCCGCCCACTTCCGCTTTGGGAGCCAGCAACAGTTGCCAGGGCAACCCTGGGCAGGCAGGGGGCCTGGACCCGCCCACTTCCGCTTTGGGGGCCAGCAACAGTTGCCAGGGCAACCCTGGGCATGGCAGGGGGCTTGAAGGGGGCCTGGACCCGCCCACTTCCGCTTTGGGGGCCAGCAACAGTTGCCAGGGCAACCCTGGGCATGGCAGGGGGCTCAAGGGGGCCTGGACCCGCCCACTTCCGCTTTGGGGGCCAGTAACAGTTGCCAGGGCAACCTTGGGCATGGCAGGGGGCTCAAGGGGGCCTGGACCCGCCCACTTCCGCTTTGGGGGCCAGCAACAGTTGCCAGGGCAATGCTGGGCATGGCAGGGGGCTCAAGGGGGCCTGGACCCGCCCACTTCCGCTTTGGGGGCCAGCAACAGTTGCCAGGGCAACCCTGGGCATGGCAGGGGGCTTGAAGGGGGCCTGGACCCGCCCACTTCCGCTTTGGGGGCCAGCAGCAGTTGCCAGGGCAACCCTGGGCATGGCAGGGGGCTCAAGGGGGCCTGGACACGCCCACTTCCGCTTTGGGGGCCAGCAACAGTTGCCAAGGCAACCCTGGGCATGGCAGGTGGCTTAAAGGGGGCCTGGACCCGCCCACTTCCGCTTTAGGGGCCAGCAACAGTTGCCAGGGCAACCCTGGGCATGGCAGGGGGCTCAAGGGGGCCTGGACCCGCCCACTTCCGCTTTGGGGGCCAGCAACAGTTGCCAGGGCAACCCTGGGCATGGCAGGGGGCTTAAGGGGGCCTGGACCCGCCCACTTCCGCTTTGGGGGCCAGCAACAGTTGCCAGGGCAACCCTGGGCATGGCAGGGGGCTCAAGGGGGCCTGGGCCCGCCCACTTCCGCTTTGGGGGCCAGCAACAGTTGCCAGGGCTACCCTGGGCATGGCAGGGGGCTCAAGGGGGCCTGGACCCGCCCACTTCCGCTTTGGGGGCCAGCAACAGTTACCAGGGCAACCCTGGGCATGGCAGGGGGCTTGAAGGGGGCCTGGACCCGCCCACTTCCGCTTTGGGGGCCAGCAACAGTTGCCAGGGCAACCCTGGGCATGGCAGGGGGCTCAAGGGGGCCTGGACCCGCCCACTTCCGCTTTGGGGGCCAGCAACAGTTGCCAGGGCAACCCTGGGCAGGGCAGGGGGCTTTAAGGGGGCCTGGACCCGCCCACTTCCGCCTTGGGGGCCAGCAACAGTTGCCAGGGCAACCCTGGGCATGGCAGGGGGCTCAAGGGGGCCTGGACCCGCCCACTTCCGCTTTGGGGGCCAGCAACAGTTGCCAGGGCAACCCTGGGCATGGCAGGGGGCTTGAAGGGGGCCTGGACACGCCCACTTCCGCTTTGGGGGCCAGCAACAGTTGCCAGGGCAACCCTGGGCATGGCAGGGGGCTTGAAGGGGGCCTGGTCCCGCCCACTTCCACTTTGGGGGCCAGCAACAGTTGCCAGGGCAACCCTGGGCATGTCAGGGGGCTTAAGGGGGCCTAGACCCGCCCACTTCCGCTTTGGGGGCCAGCAACAGTTGCCAGGGCAACCCTGGGCATGGCAGGGGGCTTGAAGGGGGCCTGGACCCGCCCACTTCCGCTTTGGGGGCCAGCAACAGTTGCCAGGGCAACCCTGGGCATGGCAGGGGGCTCAAGGGGGCCTGGACCCACCCACTTCCGCTTTGGGGGCCAGCAACTGTTGCCAGGGCAACCCTGGGCAGGGCAGGGGGCTTTAAGGGGGCCTGGACCCGCCCACTTCCGCTTTGGGGGCCAGCAGCAGTTGCCAGGGCAACCCTGGGCATGGCAGGGGGCTCAAGGGGGCCTGGACACGCCCACTTCCGTTTTGGGGGCCAGCAACAGTTGCCAGGGCAACCCTGGGCATGGCAGGGGGCTCAAGGGGGCCTAGACCCGCCCACTTCCGCTTTGGGGGCCAGCCACAGTTGCCAGGGCAACCCTGGGCAAGGCAGGGGGCTTAAGGGGGCCTGGACCCGCCCACTTCCGCTTTGGGGGCCAGCAACAGTTACCAGGGCAACCCTGGGCATGGCAGGGGGCTCAAGGGGGCCTGGGCCCGCCCACTTCCGCTTTGGGGGCCAGCAACAGTTGCCAGGGCTACCCTGGGCATGGCAGGGGGCTCAAGGGGGCCTGGACCCGCCCACTTCCGCTTTGGGAGCCAGCAACAGTTGCCAGGGCAACCCTGGGCAGGCAGGGGGCCTGGACCCGCCCACTTCCGCTTTGGGGGCCAGCAACAGTTGCCAGGGCAACCCTGGGCATGGCAGGGGGCTTAAAGGGGGCCTGGACCCGCCCAATTCCGCTTTGGGGGCCAGCAACAGTTGCCAGGGCAACCCTGGGCATGGCAGAAGGCTTAAGGGGGGCCTGGACCCGCCCACTTCCGCTTTGGGGGCCAGCAACAGTTGCCAGGGCAACCCTGGGCATGGCAGGGGGCTCAAGGGGGCCTGGACCCGCCCACGTCCGCTTTGGGGGCCAGCAACAGTTGCCAGGGCTACCCTGGGCATGGCAGGGGGCTCAAGGGGGCCTGGACCCGCCCACTTCCGCTTTGGGGGCCAGCAACAGTTGCCAGGGCAACCCTGGGCATGGCAGGGGGCTTTAAGGGGGCCTGGACCCGCCCACTTCCGCTTTGGGGGCCAGCATCAGTTGCCAGGGCAACCCTGGGCAGTGCAGGGGGCTTTAAGGGGGCCTGGACCCGCCCACTTCCGCTTTGGGGGCCAGCAACAGTTACCAGGGCAACCCTGGGCATGGCAGGGGGCTCAAGGGGGCCTGGACCCGCCCACTTCCGCTTTGGGGGCCAGCATCAGTTGCCAGGGCAACCCTGGGCAGTGCAGGGGGCTTTAAGGGGGCCTGGACCCACCCACTTCCGCTTTGGGGGCCAGCAACAGTTGCCAGGGCAACCCTGGGCATGGCAGGGGGCTTAAAGGGGGCCTGGACCCGCCCCACTTCCGCTTTGGGGGCCAGCAACAGTTGCCAGGGCAACCCTGGGCATGGCAGGGGGTTTAAAGGGGGCCTGGACCCGCCCACTTCCGCTTTGGAAACCAGCAACAGTTGCCAGGGCAACCCTGGGCAGGCAGGGGGCCTGGACCCGCCCACTTCCGCTTTGGGGGCCAGCAACAGTTGCCAGGGCAACCCTGGGCATGACAGGGGGCTTAAAGGGGGCCTGGACCCGCCCACTTCCGCTTTGGGGGCCAGCATCAGTTGCCAGGGCAACCCTGGGCAGTGCAGGGGGCTTTAAGGGGGCCTGGACCCGCCCACTTCCGCTTTGGGGGCCAGCAACAGTTACCAGGGCAACCCTGGGCATGGCAGGGGGCTCAAGGGGGCCTGGGCCCGCCCACTTCCGCTTTGGGGGCCAGCAACAGTTGCCAGGGCTACCCTGGGCATGGCAGGGGGCTCAAGGGGGCCTGGACCCGCCCACTTCCGCTTTGGGGGCCAGCAACAGTTGCCAGGGCAACCCTGGGCATGGCAGGGGGCTTTAAGGGGGCCTGGACCCGCCCACTTCCGCTTTGGGGGCCAGCAACACTTGCCAGGGCAACCCTGGGCATGGCAGGGGGCTTAAGGGGGCCTGGACCCGCCCACTTCCGCTTTGGGGGCCAGCATCAGTTGCCAGGGCAACCCTGGGCAGTGCAGGGGGCTTTAAGGGGGGCCTGGACCCACCCACTTCCGCTTTGGGGGCCAGCAACAGTTGCCAGGGCAACCCTGGGCATGGCAGGGGGCTTAAAGGGGGCCTGGACCCGCCCACTTCCGCTTTGGGGGCCAGCAACAGCTGCCAGGGCAACCCTGGGCATGGCAGGGGGTTTAAAGGGGGCCTGGACCCGCCCACTTCCGCTTTGGAAACCAGCAACAGTTGCAAGGGCAACCCTGGGCAGGCAGGGGGCCTGGACCCGCCCACTTCCGCTTTGGGGGCAAGCCACAGTTGCCAGGGCAACCCTGGGCATGGCAGGGGGCTTAAGGGGGCCTGGACCCGCCCACTTCCGCTTTGGGGGCCAGCAACAGTTACCAGGGCAACCCTGGGCATGGCAGGGGGCTCAAGGGGGCCTGGGTCCGCCCACTTCCGCTTTGGGGGCCAGCAACAGTTGCCAGGGCTACCCTGGGCATGGCAGGGGGCTCAAGGGGGCCTGGACCCGCCCACTTCCGCTTTGGGGGCCAGCAACAGTTGCCAGGGCAACCCTGGGCATGGCAGGGGGCTTTAAGGGGGCCTGGACCCGCCCACTTCCGCTTTAGGGGCCAGCAACACTTGCCAGGGCAACCCTGGACATGGCAGGGGGCTTAAGGGGGCCTGGACCCGCCCACTTCCGCTTTGGGGGCCAGCATCATTTGCCAGGGCAACCCTGGGCAGTGCAGGGGGCTTTAAGGGGGCCTGGACCCGCCCACTTCCGCTTTGGGGGCCAGCAACAGTTACCAGGGCAACCCTGGGCATGGCAGGGGGCTCAAGGGGGCCTGGGCCCGCCCACTTCCGCTTTGGGGGCCAGCAACAGTTGCCAGGGCTACCCTGGGCATGGCAGGGGGCTCAAGGGGGCCTGGACCCGCCCACTTCCGCTTTGGGGGCCAGCAACAGTTGCCAGGGCAACCCTGGGCATGGCAGGGGGCTTAAAGGGGGCCTGGACCCGCCCACTTCCGCTTTGGGGGCCAGCAACAGTTGCCAGGGCAACCCTGGGCATGGCAGGGGGTTTAAAGGGGGCCTGGACCCCCCCACTTCCGCTTTGGGGGCCAGCAACAGTTGCCAGGGCAACCCTGGGCAGGCAGGGGGCCTGGACCCGCCCACTTCCGCTTTGGGGGCCAGCAACAGTTGCCAGGGCAACCCTGGGCATGGCAGGGGGCTTAAAGGGGGCCTGGTCCCGCCCAATTCCGCTTTGGGGGCCAGCAACAGTTGCCAGGGCAACCCTGGGCATGGCAGAAGGCTTAAGGGGGGCCTGGACCCGCCCACTTCCGCTTTGGGGGCCAGCAACAGTTGCCAGGGCAACCCTGGGCATGGCAGGGGGCCTAAGGGGGCCTGGACCCGCCCACTTCCGCTTTGGGGGCCAGCAACAGTTGCCAGGGCAACCCTGGGCATGGCAGGGGGCTTAAAGGGGGCCTGGACCCGCCCACTTCCGCTTTGGGGGCCAGCAACAGTTGCCAGGGCAAGCCTGGGCATGGAAGGGGGCTTTAAGGGGGCCTGGACCCGCCCACTTCCGCTTTGGGGGCCAGCAACAATTGCCAGGGCAACTCTGGGCATGGCAGGGTGCTTAAGGGGGCCTGGACCCGCCCACTTCTGCTTTGGGGGCCAGCAACAGTTGCCAGGGCAACCCTGGGCATGGCAGGGGGCTTAAAGGGGGCCTGGACCCGCCCACTTCCGCTTTGGGGGCCAGCAACAGTTGCCAGGGCAACCCTGGGCATGGCAGGGGGCTTAAGGGGGCCTGGACCCACCCACTTCCGCTTTGGGGGCCAGCAACAGTTGCCAGGGCAATCCTGGGCATGGCAGGGGGCTTAAGGGGGCCTGGACCCATCCACTTCCGCTTTGGGGCCAGCAACAGTTGCCAGGGCAACCCTGGGCATGGCAGGGGGCTTTAAGGGGGCCTGGACCCGCCCACTTCCGCTTTGGGGGCCAGCAACAGTTGCCAGTGCAACCCTGGGCATGGCAGGGGGCTTAAGGGGGCCTGGACCCGCCCACTTCCGCTTTGGGGGCCAGCAACAGTTGCCAAGGCAACCCTGGGCATGGCAGGGGGCTTGAAGGGGGCCTGGACCCGCCCACTTCCGCTTTGGGGGCCAGCAACAGTTGCCAGGGCAACCCTGGGCATGGCAGGGGGCTCAAGGGGGCCTGGACCCGCCCACTTCCGCTTTGGGGGCCAGTAACAGTTGCCAGGGCAACCTTGGGCATGGCAGGGGGCTCAAGGGGGCCTGGACCCGCCCACTTCCGCTTTGGGGGCCAGCAACAGTTGCCAGGGCAACCCTGGGCATGGCAGGGGGCTCAAGGGGGCCTGGACCCGCCCACTTCCGCTTTGGGGGCCAGCAACAGTTGCCAGGGCAACCCTGGGCATGGCAGGGGGCTTGAAGGGGGCCTGGACCCGCCCACTTCCGCTTTGGGGGCCAGCAACAGTTGCCAGGGCAACCCTGGGCATGGCAGGGGGCTTGAAGGGGGCCTGGTCCCGCCCACTTCCGCTTTGGGGGCCAGCAACAGTTGCCAGGGCAACCCTGGGCATGGCAGGGGGCTAAAGGGGGCCTGGACCCACCCACTTCCGCTTTGGGGGCCAGCAACAGTTGCCAGGGCAACCCTGGGCATGGCAGGGGGCTTAAGGGGGCCTGGACCCGCCCACTTCCGCTTTGGGGGCCAGCAACAGTTGCCAGGGCAACCCTGGGCATGGCAGGGGGCTCAAGGGGGCCTGGGCCCGCCCACTTCCGCTTTGGGGGCCAGCAACAGTTGCCAGGGCTACCCTGGGCATGGCAGGGGGCTCAAGGGGGCCTGGACCCGCCCACTTCCGCTTTGGGGGCCAGCAACAGTTACCAGGGCAACCCTGGGCATGGCAGGGGGCTTGAAGGGGGCCTGGACCCGCCCACTTCCGCTTTGGGGGCCAGCAACAGTTGCCAGGGCAACCCTGGGCATGGCAGGGGGCTCAAGGGGGCCTGGACCCGCCCACTTCCGCTTTGGGGGCCAGCAACAGTTGCCAAGGCAACCCTGGGCATGGCAGGGGGCTTGAAGGGGGCCTGGACCCGCCCACTTCCGCTTTGGGGGCCAGCAACAGTTGCCAGGGCAACCCTGGGCATGGCAGGGGGCTCAAGGGGGCCTGGACCCGCCCACTTCCGCTTTGGGGGCCAGTAACAGTTGCCAGGGCAACCTTGGGCATGGCAGGGGGCTCAAGGGGGCCTGGACCCGCCCACTTCCGCTTTGGGGGCCAGCAACAGTTGCCAGGGCAACCCTGGGCATGGCAGGGGGCTCAAGGGGGCCTGGACCCGCCCACTTCCGCTTTGGGGGCCAGCAACAGTTGCCAGGGCAACCCTGGGCATGGCAGGGGGCTTGAAGGGGGCCTGGACCCGCCCACTTCCGCTTTGGGGGCCAGCAACAGTTGCCAGGGCAACCCTGGGCATGGCAGGGGGCTTGAAGGGGGCCTGGTCCCGCCCACTTCCGCTTTGGGGGCCAGCAACAGTTGCCAGGGCAACCCTGGGCATGGCAGGGGGCTAAAGGGGGCCTGGACCCACCCACTTCCGCTTTGGGGGCCAGCAACAGTTGCCAGGGCAACCCTGGGCATGGCAGGGGGCTTAAGGGGGCCTGGACCCGCCCACTTCCGCTTTGGGGGCCAGCAACAGTTGCCAGGGCAACCCTGGGCATGGCAGGGGGCTCAAGGGGGCCTGGGCCCGCCCACTTCCGCTTTGGGGGCCAGCAACAGTTGCCAGGGCTACCCTGGGCATGGCAGGGGGCTCAAGGGGGCCTGGACCCGCCCACTTCCGCTTTGGGGGCCAGCAACAGTTACCAGGGCAACCCTGGGCATGGCAGGGGGCTTGAAGGGGGCCTGGACCCGCCCACTTCCGCTTTGGGGGCCAGCAACAGTTGCCAGGGCAACCCTGGGCATGGCAGGGGGCTCAAGGGGGCCTGGACCCGCCCACTTCCGCTTTGGGGGCCAGCAACAGTTGCCAGGGCAACCCTGGGCAGGGCAGGGGGCTTTAAGGGGGCCTGGACCCGCCCACTTCCGCCTTGGGGGCCAGCAACAGTTGCCAGGGCAACCCTGGGCATGGCAGGGGGCTCAAGGGGGCCTGGACCCGCCCACTTCCGCTTTGGGGGCCAGCAACAGTTGCCAGGGCAACCCTGGGCATGGCAGGGGGCTTGAAGGGGGCCTGGACACGCCCACTTCCGCTTTGGGGGCCAGCAACAGTTGCCAGGGCAACCCTGGGCATGGCAGGGGGCTTAAGGGGGCCTAGACCCGCCCACTTCCGCTTTGGGGGCCAGCAACAGTTGCCAGGGCAACCCTGGGCATGGCAGGGGGCTCAAGGGGGCCTGGACCCACCCACTTCCGCTTTGGGGGCCAGCAACTGTTGCCAGGGCAACCCTGGGCAGGGCAGGGGGCTTTAAGGGGGCCTGGACCCGCCCACTTCCGCTTTGGGGGCCAGCAGCAGTTGCCAGGGCAACCCTGGGCATGGCAGGGGGCTCAAGGGGGCCTGGACACGCCCACTTCCGTTTTGGGGGCCAGCAACAGTTGCCAGGGCAACCCTGGGCATGGCAGGGGGCTCAAGGGGGCCTGGACCCGCCCACTTCCGCTTTGGGGGCCAGCCACAGTTGCCAGGGCAACCCTGGGCAAGGCAGGGGGCTTAAGGGGGCCTGGACCCGCCCACTTCCGCTTTGGGGGCCAGCAACAGTTACCAGGGCAACCCTGGGCATGGCAGGGGGCTCAAGGGGGCCTGGGCCCGCCCACTTCCGCTTTGGGGGCCAGCAACAGTTGCCAGGGCTACCCTGGGCATGGCAGGGGGCTCAAGGGGGCCTGGACCCGCCCACTTCCGCTTTGGGAGCCAGCAACAGTTGCCAGGGCAACCCTGGGCAGGCAGGGGGCCTGGACCCGCCCACTTCCGCTTTGGGGGCCAGCAACAGTTGCCAGGGCAACCCTGGGCATGGCAGGGGGCTTAAAGGGGGCCTGGACCCGCCCAATTCCGCTTTGGGGGCCAGCAACAGTTGCCAGGGCAACCCTGGGCATGGCAGAAGGCTTAAGGGGGGCCTGGACCCGCCCACTTCCGCTTTGGGGGCCAGCAACAGTTGCCAGGGCAACCCTGGGCATGGCAGGGGGCTCAAGGGGGCCTGGACCCGCCCACGTCCGCTTTGGGGGCCAGCAACAGTTGCCAGGGCTACCCTGGGCATGGCAGGGGGCTCAAGGGGGCCTGGACCCGCCCACTCCCGCTTTGGGGGCCAGCAACAGTTGCCAGGGCAACCCTGGGCATGGCAGGGGGCTTTAAGGGGGCCTGGACCCGCCCACTTCCGCTTTGGGGGCCAGCAACACTTGCCAGGGCAACCCTGGGCATGGCAGGGGGCTTAAGGGGGCCTGCACCCGCCCACTTCCGCTTTGGGGGCCAGCATCAGTTGCCAGGGCAACCCTGGGCAGTGCAGGGGGCTTTAAGGGGGCCTGGACCCGCCCACTTCCGCTTTGGGGGCCAGCAACAGTTACCAGGGCAACCCTGGGCATGGCAGGGGGCTCAAGGGGGCCTGGACCCGCCCACTTCCGCTTTGGGGGCCAGCATCAGTTGCCAGGGCAACCCTGGGCAGTGCAGGGGGCTTTAAGGGGGCCTGGACCCACCCACTTCCGCTTTGGGGGCCAGCAACAGTTGCCAGGGCAACCCTGGGCATGGCAGGGGGCTTAAAGGGGGCCTGGACCCGCCCACTTCCGCTTTGGGGGCCAGCAACAGTTGCCAGGGCAACCCTGGCATGGCAGGGGGTTTAAAGGGGGCCTGGACCCGCCCACTTCCGCTTTGGAAACCAGCAACAGTTGCCAGGGCAACCCTGGGCAGGCAGGGGGCCTGGACCCGCCCACTTCCGCTTTGGGGGCCAGCAACAGTTGCCAGGGCAACCCTGGGCATGACAGGGGGCTTAAAGGGGGCCTGGACCCGCCCACTTCCGCTTTGGGGGCCAGCAACAGTTGCCAGGGCTACCCTGGGCATGGCAGGGGGCTCAAGGGGGCCTGGACCCGCCCACTTCCGCTTTGGGGGCCAGCAACAGTTGCCAGGGCAACCCTGGGCATGGCAGGGGGCTTTAAGGGGGCCTGGACCCGCCCACTTCCGCTTTGGGGGCCAGCAACACTTGCCAGGGCAACCCTGGGCATGGCAGGGGGCTTAAGGGGGCCTGGACCCGCCCATTTCCGCTTTGGGGGCCAGCATCAGTTGCCAGGGCAACCCTGGGCAGTGCAGGGGGCTTTAAGGGGGCCTGGACCCACCCACTTCCGCTTTGGGGGCCAGCAACAGTTGCCAGGGCAACCCTGGGCATGGCAGGGGGCTTAAAGGGGGCCTGGACCCGCCCACTTCCGCTTTGGGGGCCAGCAACAGCTGCCAGGGCAACCCTGGGCATGGCAGGGGGTTTAAAGGGGGCCTGGACCCGCCCACTTCCGCTTTGGAAACCAGCAACAGTTGCAAGGGCAACCCTGGGCAGGCAGGGGGCCTGGACCCGCCCACTTCCGCTTTGGGGGCCAGCAACAGTTGCCAGGGCAACCCTGGGCATGACAGGGGGCTTAAAGGGGGCCTGGACCCGCCCAATTCCGCTTTGGGGGCCAGCAACAGTTGCCAGGGCAACCCTGGGCATGGCAGAAGGCTTAAGGGGGGCCTGGACCCGCCCACTTCCGCTTTGGGGGCCAGCAACAGTTGCCAGGGCAACCCTGGGCATGGCAGGTGGCTTAAAGGGGGCCTGGACCCGCCCACTTCCGCTTTGGGGGCCAGCAACAGTTGCCAGGGCAACCCTGGGCATGGCAGGGGGCTCAAGGGGGCCTGGACCCGCCCACTTCCGCTTTGGGGGCCAGCAACAGTTGCCAGGGCAACCCTGGGCATGGCAGGGGGCTTGAAGGGGGCCTGGACCCGCCCACTTCCGCTTTGGGGGCCAGCAGCAGTTGCCAGGGCAACCCTGGGCATGGCAGGGGGCTCAAGGGGGCCTGGACACGCCCACTTCCGCTTTGGGGGCCAGCAACAGTTGCCAGGGCAACCCTGGGCATGGCAGGTGGCTTAAAGGGGGCCTGGACCCGCCCACTTCCGCTTTGGGGGCCAGCAACAGTTGCCAGGGCAACCCTGGGCATGGCAGGGGGCTCAAGGGGGCCTGGACCCGCCCACTTCCGCTTTGGGGGCCAGCAACAGTTGCCAGGGCAACCCTGGGCATGGCAGGGGGCTTAAGGGGGCCTGGACCCGCCCACTTCCGCTTTGGGGGCCAGCAACAGTTGCCAGGGCAACCCTGGGCATGGCAGGGGGCTCAAGGGGGCCTGGGCCCGCCCACTTCCGCTTTGGGGGCCAGCAACAGTTGCCAGGGCTACCCTGGGCATGGCAGGGGGCTCAAGGGGGCCTGGACCCGCCCACTTCCGCTTTGGGGGCCAGCAACAGTTACCAGGGCAACCCTGGGCATGGCAGGGGGCTCGAAGGGGGCCTGGACCCGCCCACTTCCGCTTTGGGGGCCAGCAACAGTTGCCAGGGCAACCCTGGGCATGGCAGGGGGCTCAAGGGGGCCTGGACCCGCCCACTTCCGCTTTGGGGGCCAGCAACAGTTGCCAGGGCAACCCTGGGCAGGGCAGGGGGCTTTAAGGGGGCCTGGACCCGCCCACTTCCGCTTTGGGGGCCAGCAACAGTTGCCAGGGCAACCCTGGGCATGGCAGGGGACTTAAGGGGGCCTGGACCCGCCCACTTCCGCGTTGGGGGCCAGCAACAGTTGCTAGGGCAACCCTGGGCATGGCAGGGGGCTCAAGGGGGCCTGGACCCGCCCACTTCCGCTTTGGGGGCCAGCAACAGTTGCCAGGGCAACCCTGGGCATGGCAGGGGGCTTGAAGGGGGCCTGGACCCGCCCACTTCCGCTTTGGGGGCCAGCAACAGTTGCCAGGGCAACCCTGGGCATGGCAGGGGGCTTGAAGGGGGCCTGGTCCCGCCCACTTCCACTTTGGGGGCCAGCAACAGTTGCCAGGGCAACCCTGGGCATGTCAGGGGGCTTAAGGGGGCCTAGACCCGCCCACTTCCGCTTTGGGGGCCAGCAACAGTTGCCAGGGCAACCCTGGGCATGGCAGTTGGCTTGAAGGGGGCCTGGACCCGCCCACTTCCGCTTTGGGGGCCAGCAACAGTTGCCAGGGCAACCCTGGGCATGGCAGGGGGCTTGAAGGGGGCCTGGACCCGCCCACTTCCGCTTTGGGGGCCAGCAACAGTTGCCAGGGCAACCCTGGGCATGGCAGGGGGCTTGAAGGGGGCCTGGTCCCGCCCACTTCCGCTTTGGGGGCCAGCAACAGTTGCCAGGGCAACCCTGGGCATGGCAGGGGGCTCAAGGGGGCCTGGACCCACCCACTTCCGCTTTGGGGGCCAGCAACTGTTGCCAGGGCAACGCTGGGCATTGCAGGGGGCTCAAGGGGGCCTGGACCCGCCCACTTCCGCTTTGGGGGCCAGCAACAGTTACCAGGGCAACCCTGGGCATGGCAGGGGGCTCAAGGGGGCCTGGGCCCGCCCACTTCC
This sequence comes from Crinia signifera, assembly GCF_055691185.1. Taxonomy (NCBI): domain Eukaryota; kingdom Metazoa; phylum Chordata; class Amphibia; order Anura; family Myobatrachidae; genus Crinia; species Crinia signifera. The sequence goes on along the minus strand of NW_028142222.1, from coordinate 81,829 downwards.
GCTTTGGGGGCCAGCAACAGTTGCCAGGGCTACCCTGGGCATGGCAGGGGGCTCAAGGGGGCCTGGACCCGCCCACTTCCGCTTTGGGGGCCAGCAACAGTTGCCAGGGCAACCCTGGGCATGGCAGGGGGCTTTAAGGGGGCCTGGACCCGCCCACTTCCGCTTTGGGGGCCAGCAACACTTGCCAGGGCAACCCTGGGCATGGCAGGGGGCTTAAGGGGGCCTGGACCCGCCCACTTCCGCTTTGGGGGCCAGCATCAGTTGCCAGGGCAACCCTGGGCAGTGCAGGGGGCCTGGACCCGCCCACTTCCGCTTTGGGGGCCAGCAACAGTTGCCAGGGCAACCCTGGGCATGGCAGGGGGCTTGAAGGGGGCCTGGACCCGCCCAATTCCGCTTTGGGGGCAAGCAACAGTTGCCAGGGCAACCCTGGACATGGCAGGGGGCTTGAAGGGGGCCTGGACCCGCCCACTTCCGCTTTGGGGGCCAGCAACAGTTGCCAGGGCAACCCTGGGCATGGCAGGGGGCTTGAAGGGGGCCTGGACCCGCCCACTTCCGCTTTGGGGGCCAGCAACAGTTGCCAGGGCAACCCTGGGCATGGCAGAAGGCTTAAGGGGGGCCTGGACCCGCCCACTTCCGCTTTGGGGGCCAGCAACAGTTGCCAGGGCAACCCTGGGCATGGCAGGTGGCTTAAAGGGGGCCTGGACCCGCCCACTTCCGCTTTGGGGGCCAGCAACAGTTGCCAGGGCAACCCTGGGCATGGCAGGGGGCTCAAGGGGGCCTGGACCCGCCCACTTCCGCTTTGGGGGCCAGCAACAGTTGCCAGGGCAACCCTGGGCATGGCAGGGGGCTTGAAGGGGGCCTGGACCCGCCCACTTCCGCTTTGGGGGCCAGCAGCAGTTGCCAGGGCAACCCTGGGCATGGCAGGGGGCTCAAGGGGGCCTGGACACGCCCACTTCCGCTTTGGGGGCCAGCAACAGTTGCCAGGGCAACCCTGGGCATGGCAGGGGGCTTAAAGGGGGCCTGGACCCGCCCACTTCCGCTTTGGGGGCCAGCAACAGTTGCCAGGGCAACCCTGGGCATGGCAGGGGGCTCAAGGGGGCCTGGACCCGCCCACTTCCGCTTTGGGGGCCAGCAACAGTTGCCAGGGCAACCCTGGGCATGGCAGGGGGCTTAAGGGGGCCTGGACCCGCCCACTTCCGCTTTGGGGGCCAGCAACAGTTGCCAGGGCAACCCTGGGCATGGCAGGGGGCTCAAGGGGGCCTGGGCCCGCCCACTTCCGCTTTGGGGGCCAGCAACAGTTGCCAGGGCTACCCTGGGCATGGCAGGGGGCTCAAGGGGGCCTGGACCCGCCCACTTCCGCTTTGGGGGCCAGCAACAGTTACCAGGGCAACCCTGGGCATGGCAGGGGGCTCGAAGGGGGCCTGGACCAGCCCACTTCCGCTTTGGGGGCCAGCAACAGTTGCCAGGGCAACCCTGGGCATGGCAGGGGGCTCAAGGGGGCCTGGACCCGCCCACTTCCGCTTTGGGGCCAGCAACAGTTGCCAGGGCAACCCTGGGCAGTGCAGGGGGCTTTAAGGGGGCCTGGACCCGCCCACTTCCGCTTTGGGGGCCAGCAACAGTTGCCAGGGCAACCCTGGGCATGGCAGGGGACTTAAGGGGGCCTGGACCCGCCCACTTCCGCGTTGGGGGCCAGCAACAGTTGCTAGGGCAACCCTGGGCATGGCAGGGGGCTCAAGGGGGCCTGGACCCGCCCACTTCCGCTTTGGGGGCCAGCAACAGTTGCCAGGGCAACCCTGGGCATGGCAGGGGGCTTGAAGGGGGCCTGGACCCGCCCACTTCCGCTTTGGGGGCCAGCAACAGTTGCCAGGGCAACCCTGGGCATGGCAGGGGGCTTGAAGGGGGCCTGGTCCCGCCCACTTCCACTTTGGGGGCCAGCAACAGTTGCCAGGGCAACCCTGGGCATGTCAGGGGGCTCAAGGGGGCCTGGACCCACCCACTTCCGCTTTGGGGGCCAGCAACTGTTGCCAGGGCAACGCTGGGCATTGCAGGGGGCTCAAGGGGGCCTGGACCCGCCCACTTCCGCTTTGGGGGCCAGCAACAGTTACCAGGGCAACCCTGGGCATGGCAGGGGGCTCAAGGGGGCCTGGGCCCGCCCACTTCCGCTTTGGGGGCCAGCAACAGTTGCCAGGGCTACCCTGGGCATGGCAGGGGGCTCAAGGGGGCCTGGACCCGCCCACTTCCGCTTTGGGGGCCAGCAACAGTTGCCAGGGCAACCCTGGGCATGGCAGGGGGCTTTAAAGGGGGCCTGGACCCGCCCACTTCCGCTTTGGGGGCCAGCAACACTTGCCAGGGCAACCCTGGGCATGGCAGGGGGCTTAAGGGGGCCTGGACCCGCCCACTTCCGCTTTGGGGGCCAGCATCAGTTGCCAGGGCAACCCTGGGCAGTGCAGGGGGCTTTAAGGGGGCCTGGACCCACCCACTTCCGCTTTGGGGGCCAGCAACAGTTGCCAGGGCAACCCTGGGCATGGCAGGGGGCTTAAAGGGGGCCTGGACCCGCCCACTTCCGCTTTGGGGGCCAGCAACAGTTGCCAGGGCAACCCTGGGCATGGCAGGGGGTTTAAAGGGGGCCTGGACCCGCCCACTTCCGCTTTGGGAGCCAGCAACAGTTGCCAGGGCAACCCTGGGCAGGCAGGGGGCCTGGACCCGCCCACTTCCGCTTTGGGGGCCAGCAACAGTTGCCAGGGCAACCCTGGGCATGGCAGGGGGCTTGAAGGGGGCCTGGACCCGCCCAATTCCGCTTTGGGGGCAAGCAACAGTTGCCAGGGCAACCCTGGACATGGCAGGGGGCTTGAAGGGGGCCTGGACCCGCCCACTTCCGCTTTGGGGGGCCAGCAACAGTTGCCAGGGCAACCCTGGGCATGGCAGGGGGCTTGAAGGGGGCCTGGACCCGCCCACTTCCGCTTTGGGGGCCAGCAACAGTTGCCAGGGCAACCCTGGGCATGGCAGGGGGCTTGAAGGGGGCCTGGTCCCGCCCACTTCCGCTTTGGGGGCCAGCAACAGTTGCCAGGGCAACCCTGGGCATGGCAGGGGGCTCAAGGGGGCCTGGACCCACCCACTTCCGCTTTGGGGGCCAGCAACTGTTGCCAGGGCAACCCTGGGCAGGGCAGGGGGCTTTAAGGGGGCCTGGACCCGCCCACTTCCGCTTTGGGGGCCAGCAGCAGTTGCCAGGGCAACCCTGGGCATGGCAGGGGGCTCAAGGGGGCCTGGACACGCCCACTTCCGTTTTGGGGGCCAGCAACAGTTGCCAGGGCAACCCTGGGCATGGCAGGGGGCTCAAGGGGGCCTGGACCCGCCCACTTCCGCTTTGGGGGCCAGCCACAGTTGCCAGGGCAACCCTGGGCATGGCAGGGGGCTTAAGGGGGCCTGGACCCGCCCACTTCCGCTTTGGGGGCCAGCAACAGTTACCAGGGCAACCCTGGGCATGGCAGGGGGCTCAAGGGGGCCTGGGCCCGCCCACTTCCGCTTTGGGGGCCAGCAACAGTTGCCAGGGCAACCCTGGGCATGGCAGGTGGCTTAAAGGGGGCCTGGACCCGCCCACTTCCGCTTTGGGGGCCAGCAACAGTTGCCAGGGCAACCCTGGGCATGGCAGGGGGCTCAAGGGGGCCTGGACCCGCCCACTTCCGCTTTGGGGGCCAGCAACAGTTGCCAGGGCAACCCTGGGCATGACAGGGGGCTTAAAGGGGGCCTGGACCCGCCCAATTCCGCTTTGGGGGCCAGCAACAGTTGCCAGGGCAACCCTGGGCATGGCAGAAGGCTTAAGGGGGGCCTGGACCCGCCCACTTCCGCTTTGGGGGCCAGCAACAGTTGCCAGGGCAACCCTGGGCATGGCAGGTGGCTTAAAGGGGGGCCTGGACCCGCCCCACTTCGCTTTGGGGGCCAGCAACAGTTGCCAGGGCAACCCTGGGCATGGCAGGGGGCTCAAGGGGGCCTGGACCCGCCCACTTCCGCTTTGGGGGCCAGCAACAGTTGCCAGGGCAACCCTGGGCATGGCAGGGGGCTTGAAGGGGGCCTGGACCCGCCCACTTCCGCTTTGGGGGCCAGCAGCAGTTGCCAGGGCAACCCTGGGCATGGCAGGGGGCTCAAGGGGGCCTGGACACGCCCACTTCCGCTTTGGGGGCCAGCAACAGTTGCCAGGGCAACCCTGGGCATGGCAGGGGGCTTAAAGGGGGCCTGGACCCGCCCACTTCCGCTTTGGGGGCCAGCAACAGTTGCCAGGGCAACCCTGGGCATGGCAGGGGCTCAAGGGGGCCTGGACCCGCCCACTTCCGCTTTGGGGGCCAGCAACAGTTGCCAGGGCAACCCTGGGCATGGCAGGGGGCTTAAGGGGGCCTGGACCCGCCCACTTCCGCTTTGGGGGCCAGCAACAGTTGCCAGGGCAACCCTGGGCATGGCAGGGGGCTCAAGGGGCCTGGGCCCGCCCACTTCCGCTTTGGGGGCCAGCAACAGTTGCCAGGGCTACCCTGGGCATGGCAGGGGGCTCAAGGGGGCCTGGACCCGCCCACTTCCGCTTTGGGGGCCAGCAACAGTTACCAGGGCAACCCTGGGCATGGCAGGGGGCTCGAAGGGGGCCTGGACCCGCCCACTTCCGCTTTGGGGGCCAGCAACAGTTGCCAGGGCAACCCTGGGCATGGCAGGGGCTCAAGGGGGCCTGGACCCGCCCACTTCCGCTTTGGGGGCCAGCAACAGTTGCCAGGGCAACCCTGGGCAGGGCAGGGGGCTTTAAGGGGGCCTGGACCCGCCCACTTCCGCTTTGGGGGCCAGCAACAGTTGCCAGGGCAACCCTGGGCATGGCAGGGGACTTAAGGGGGCCTGGACCCGCCCACTTCCGCGTTGGGGGCCAGCAACAGTTGCTAGGGCAACCCTGGGCATGGCAGGGGGCTCAAGGGGGCCTGGACCCGCCCACTTCCGCTTTGGGGGCCAGCAACAGTTGCCAGGGCAACCCTGGGCATGGCAGGGGGCTTGAAGGGGGCCTGGACCCGCCCACTTCCGCTTTGGGGGCCAGCAACAGTTGCCAGGGCAACCCTGGGCATGGCAGGGGGCTTGAAGGGGGCCTGGTCCCGCCCACTTCCACTTTGGGGGCCAGCAACAGTTGCCAGGGCAACCCTGGGCATGTCAGGGGCTTAAGGGGGCCTAGACCCGCCCACTTCCGCTTTGGGGGCCAGCAACAGTTGCCAGGGCAACCCTGGGCATGGCAGTTGGCTTGAAGGGGGCCTGGACCCGCCCACTTCCGCTTTGGGGGCCAGCAACAGTTGCCAGGGCAACCCTGGGCATGGCAGGGGGCTTGAAGGGGGCCTGGACCCGCCCACTTCCGCTTTGGGGGCCAGCAACAGTTGCCAGGGCAACCCTGGGCATGGCAGGGGGCTTGAAGGGGGCCTGGTCCCGCCCACTTCCGCTTTGGGGGCCAGCAACAGTTGCCAGGGCAACCCTGGGCATGGCAGGGGGCTCAAGGGGGCCTGGACCCACCCACTTCCGCTTTGGGGGCCAGCAACTGTTGCCAGGGCAACGCTGGGCATGGCAGGGGGCTCAAGGGGGCCTGGACCCGCCCACTTCCGCTTTGGGGGCCAGCAACAGTTGCCAGGGCAACCCTGGGCATGGCAGGGGGCTCAAGGGGGCCTGGACCCGCCCACTTCCGCTTTGGGGGCCAGCCACAGTTGCCAGGGCAACCCTGGGCATGGCAGGGGGCTTAAGGGGGCCTGGACCCGCCCCACTTCCGCTTTGGGGGCCAGCAACACTTGCCAGGGCAACCCTGGGCATGGCAGGGGGCTTAAGGGGGCCTGGACCCGCCCACTTCCGCTTTGGGGGCCAGCATCAGTTGCCAGGGCAACCCTGGGCAGTGCAGGGGGCTTTAAGGGGCCTGGACCCACCCACTTCCGCTTTGGGGGCCAGCAACAGTTGCCAGGGCAACCCTGGGCATGGCAGGGGGCTTAAAGGGGGCCTGGACCCGCCCACTTCCGCTTTGGGGGCCAGCAACAGTTGCCAGGGCAACCCTGGGCATGGCAGGGGTTTAAAGGGGGCCTGGACCCGCCCACTTCCGCTTTGGGAGCCAGCAACAGTTGCCAGGGCAACCCTGGGCAGGCAGGGGGCCTGGACCCGCCCACTTCCGCTTTGGGGGCCAGCAACAGTTGCCAGGGCAACCCTGGGCATGGCAGGGGGCTTGAAGGGGGCCTGGACCCGCCCAATTCCGCTTTGGGGGCAAGCAACAGTTGCCAGGGCAACCCTGGGCATGGCAGGGGGCTTGAAGGGGGCCTGGACCCGCCCACTTCCGCTTTGGGGGCCAGCAACAGTTGCCAGGGCAACCCTGGGCATGGCAGGGGGCTTGAAGGGGGCCTGGACCCGCCCACTTCCGCTTTGGGGGCCAGCAACAGTTGCCAGGGCAACCCTGGGCATGGCAGGGGGCTTGAAGGGGGCCTGGTCCCGCCCACTTCCGCTTTGGGGGCCAGCAACAGTTGCCAGGGCAACCCTGGGCATGGCAGGGGGCTCAAGGGGGCCTGGACCCACCCACTTCCGCTTTGGGGGCCAGCAACTGTTGCCAGGGCAACCCTGGGCAGGGCAGGGGGCTTTAAGGGGGCCTGGACCCGCCCACTTCCGCTTTGGGGGCCAGCAGCAGTTGCCAGGGCAACCCTGGGCATGGCAGGGGGCTCAAGGGGGCCTGGACACGCCCACTTCCGTTTTGGGGGCCAGCAACAGTTGCCAGGGCAACCCTGGGCATGGCAGGGGGCTCAAGGGGGCCTGGACCCGCCCCACTTCCGCTTTGGGGGCCAGCCACAGTTGCCAGGGCAACCCTGGGCATGGCAGGGGGCTTAAGGGGGCCTGGACCCGCCCACTTCCGCTTTGGGGGCCAGCAACAGTTACCAGGGCAACCCTGGGCATGGCAGGGGGCTCAAGGGGGCCTGGGCCCGCCCACTTCCGCTTTGGGGGCCAGCAACAGTTGCCAGGGGCTACCCTGGGCATGGCAGGGGGCTCAAGGGGGCCTGGACCCGCCCACTTCCGCTTTGGGAGCCAGCAACAGTTACCAGGGCAACCCTGGGCAGGCAGGGGGCCTGGACCCGCCCACTTCCGCTTTGGGGGCCAGCAACAGTTGCCAGGGCAACCCTGGGCATGGCAGGGGGCTAAAAGGGGGCCTGGACCCGCCCAATTCCGCTTTGGGGGCCAGCAACAGTTGCCAGGGCAACCCTGGGCATGGCAGAAGGCTTAAGGGGGCCTGGACCCGCCCACTTCCGCTTTGGGGGCCAGCAACAGTTGCCAGGGCAACCCTGGGCATGGCAGGGGGCTCAAGGGGGCCTGGACCCGCCCACTTCCGCTTTGGGGGCCAGCAACAGTTGCCAGGGCTACCCTGGGCATGGCAGGGGGCTCAAGGGGGCCTGGACCCGCCCACTTCCGCTTTGGGGGCCAGCAACAGTTGCCAGGGCAACCCTGGGCATGGCAGGGGGCTTAAGGGGGCCTGGACCCGCCCACTTCCGCTTTGGGGGCCAGCATCAGTTGCCAGGGCAACCCTGGGCAGTGCAGGGGGCTTTAAGGGGGCCTGGACCCGCCCACTTCCGCTTTGGGGGCCAGCAACAGTTACCAGGGCAACCCTGGGCATGGCAGGGGGGCTCAAGGGGGCCTGGGCCCGCCCACTTCCGCTTTGGGGGCCAGCAACAGTTGCCAGGGCTACCCTGGGCATGGCAGGGGGCTCAAGGGGGCCTGGACCCGCCCACTTCCGCTTTGGGGGCCAGCAACAGTTGCCAGGGCAACCCTGGGCATGGCAGGGGGCTTTAAGGGGGCCTGGACCCGCCCACTTCCGCTTTGGGGGCCAGCAACACTTGCCAGGGCAACCCTGGGCATGGCAGGGGGCTTAAGGGGGCCTGGACCCGCCCACTTCCGCTTTGGGGGCCAGCATCAGTTGCCAGGGCAACCCTGGGCAGTGCAGGGGGCTTTAAGGGGGCCTGGACCCACCCACTTCCGCTTTGGGGGCCAGCAACAGTTGCCAGGGCAACCCTGGGCATGGCAGGGGGCTTAAAGGGGGCCTGGACCCGCCCACTTCCGCTTTGGGGGCCAGCAACAGTTGCCAGGGCAACCCTGGGCATGGCAGGGGGTTTAAAGGGGGCCTGGACCCGCCCACTTCCGCTTTGGAAACCAGCAACAGTTGCCAGGGCAACCCTGGGCAGGCAGGGGGCCTGGACCCGCCCACTTCCGCTTTGGGGGCCAGCAACAGTTGCCAGGGCAACCCTGGGCATGACAGGGGGCTTAAAGGGGGCCTGGACCCGCCCACTTCCGCTTTGGGGGCCAGCATCAGTTGCCAGGGCAACCCTGGGCAGTGCAGGGGGCTTTAAGGGGGCCTGGACCCGCCCACTTCCGCTTTGGGGGCCAGCAACAGTTACCAGGGCAACCCTGGGCATGGCAGGGGGCTCAAGGGGGCCTGGGCCCGCCCACTTCCGCTTTGGGGGCCAGCAACAGTTGCCAGGGCTACCCTGGGCATGGCAGGGGGCTCAAGGGGGCCTGGACCCGCCCACTTCCGCTTTGGGGGCCAGCAACAGTTGCCAGGGCACCCCTGGGCATGGCAGGGGGCTTTAAGGGGGCCTGGACCCGCCCACTTCCGCTTTGGGGGCCAGCAACACTTGCCAGGGCAACCCTGGGCATGGCAGGGGGCTTAAGGGGGCCTGGACCCGCCCACTTCCGCTTTGGGGGCCAGCATCAGTTGCCAGGGCAACCCTGGGCAGTGCAGGGGGCTTTAAGGGGGCCTGGACCCACCCACTTCCGCTTTGGGGGCCAGCAACAGTTGCCAGGGCAACCCTGGGCATCGCAGGGGGCTTAAAGGGGGCCTGGACCCGCCCACTTCCGCTTTGGGGGCCAGCAACAGTTGCCAGGGCAACCCTGGGCATGGCAGGGGGTTTAAAGGGGGCCTGGACCCGCCCACTTCCGCTTTGGAAACCAGCAACAGTTGCCAGGGCAACCCTGGGCAGGCAGGGGGCCTGGACCCGCCCACTTCCGCTTTGGGGGCCAGCAACAGTTGCCAGGGCAACCCTGGGCATGACAGGGGGCTTAAAGGGGGCCTGGACCCGCCCAATTCCGCTTTGGGGGCCAGCAACAGTTGCCAGGGCAACCCTGGGCATGGCAGAAGGCTTAAGGGGGGCCTGGACCCGCCCACTTCCGCTTTGGGGGCCAGCAACAGTTGCCAGGGCAACCCTGGGCATGGCAGGTGGCTTAAAGGGGGCCTGGACCCGCCCACTTCCGCTTTGGGGGCCAGCAACAGTTGCCAGGGCAACCCTGGGCATGGCAGGGGGCTTAAGGGGGCCTGGACCCGCCCACTTCCGCTTTGGGGGCCAGCAACAGTTGCCAGGGCAACCCTGGGCATGGCAGGGGGCTTGAAGGGGGCCTGGACCCGCCCACTTCCGCTTTGGGGGCCAGCAGCAGTTGCCAGGGCAACCCTGGGCATGGCAGGGGGCTCAAGGGGGCCTGGACACGCCCACTTCCGCTTTGGGGGCCAGCAACAGTTGCCAGGGCAACCCTGGGCATGGCAGGGGGCTTAAAGGGGGCCTGGACCCGCCCACTTCCGCTTTGGGGGCCAGCAACAGTTGCCAGGGCAACCCTGGCATGGCAGGGGGCTCAAGGGGGCCTGGACCCGCCCACTTCCGCTTTGGGGGCCAGCAACAGTTGCCAGGGCAACCCTGGGCATGGCAGGGGGCTTAAGGGGGCCTGGAACCCGCCCACTTCCGCTTTGGGGGCCAGCAACAGTTGCCAGGGCAACCCTGGGCATGGCAGGGGGCTCAAGGGGGCCTGGGCCCGCCCACTTCCGCTTTGGGGGCCAGCAACAGTTGCCAGGGCTACCCTGGGCATGGCAGGGGGCTCAAGGGGGCCTGGACCCGCCCACTTCCGCTTTGGGGGCCAGCAACAGTTACCAGGGCAACCCTGGGCATGGCAGGGGGCTCGAAGGGGGCCTGGACCCGCCCACTTCCGCTTTGGGGGCCAGCAACAGTTGCCAGGGCAACCCTGGGCATGGCAGGGGGCTCAAGGGGGCCTGGACCCGCCCACTTCCGCTTTGGGGGCCAGCCACAGTTGCCAGGGCAACCCTGGGCATGGCAGGGGGCTTAAGGGGGCCTGGACCCGCCCACTTCCGCTTTGGGGGCCAGCAACACTTGCCAGGGCAACCCTGGGCATGGCAGGGGGCTTAAGGGGGCCTGGACCCGCCCACTTCCGCTTTGGGGGCCAGCATCAGTTGCCAGGGCAACCCTGGGCAGTGCAGGGGGCTTTAAGGGGGCCTGGACCCACCCACTTCCGCTTTGGGGGCCAGCAACAGTTGCCAGGGCAACCCTGGGCATGGCAGGGGGCTTAAAGGGGGCCTGGACCCGCCCACTTCCGCTTTGGGGGCCAGCAACAGTTGCCAGGGCAACCCTGGGCATGGCAGGGGGTTTAAAGGGGGCCTGGACCCGCCCACTTCCGCTTTGGGAGCCAGCAACAGTTGCCAGGGCAACCCTGGGCAGGCAGGGGGCCTGGACCCGCCCACTTCCGCTTTGGGGGCCAGCAACAGTTGCCAGGGCAACCCTGGGCATGGCAGGGGGCTTGAAGGGGGCCTGGACCCGCCCAATTCCGCTTTGGGGGCAAGCAACAGTTGCCAGGGCAACCCTGGGCATGGCAGGGGGCTTGAAGGGGGCCTGGACCCGCCCACTTCCGCTTTGGGGGCCAGCAACAGTTGCCAGGGCAACCCTGGGCATGGCAGGGGGCTTGAAGGGGGCCTGGACCCGCCCACTTCCGCTTTGGGGGCCAGCAACAGTTGCCAGGGCAACCCTGGGCATGGCAGGGGGCTTGAAGGGGGCCTGGTCCCGCCCACTTCCGCTTTGGGGGCCAGCAACAGTTGCCAGGGCAACCCTGGGCATGGCAGGGGGCCTGGACCCACCCACTTCCGCTTTGGGGGCCAGCAACTGTTGCCAGGGCAACCCTGGGCAGGGCAGGGGGCTTTAAGGGGGCCTGGACCCGCCCACTTCCGCTTTGGGGGCCAGCAGCAGTTGCCAGGGCAACCCTGGGCATGGCAGGGGGCTCAAGGGGGCCTGGACACGCCCACTTCCGTTTTGGGGGCCAGCAACAGTTGCCAGGGCAACCCTGGGCATGGCAGGGGGCTCAAGGGGGCCTGGACCCGCCCACTTCCGCTTTGGGGGCCAGCCACAGTTGCCAGGGCAACCCCTGGGCATGGCAGGGGGCTTAAGGGGGCCTGGACCCGCCCACTTCCGCTTTGGGGGCCAGCAACAGTTACCAGGGCAACCCTGGGCATGGCAGGGGGCTCAAGGGGGCCTGGGCCCGCCCACTTCCGCTTTGGGGGCCAGCAACAGTTGCCAGGGCTACCCTGGGCATGGCAGGGGGCTCAAGGGGGCCTGGACCCGCCCACTTCCGCTTTGGGAGCCAGCAACAGTTACCAGGGCAACCCTGGGCAGGCAGGGGGCCTGGACCCGCCCACTTCCGCTTTGGGGGCCAGCAACAGTTGCCAGGGCAACCCTGGGCATGGCAGGGGGCTTAAAGGGGGCCTGGACCCGCCCAATTCCGCTTTGGGGGCCAGCAACAGTTGCCAGGGCAACCCTGGGCATGGCAGAAGGCTTAAGGGGGGCCTGGACCCGCCCACTTCCGCTTTGGGGGCCAGCAACAGTTGCCAGGGCAACCCTGGGCATGGCAGGGGGCTCAAGGGGGCCTGGACCCGCCCACTTCCGCTTTGGGGGCCAGCAACAGTTGCCAGGGCTACCCTGGGCATGGCAGGGGGCTTAAGGGGGCCTGGACCCGCCCACTTCCGCTTTGGGGGCCAGCATCAGTTGCCAGGGCAACCCTGGGCAGTGCAGGGGGCTTTAAGGGGGCCTGGACCCACCCACTTCCGCTTTGGGGGCCAGCAACAGTTGCCAGGGCAACCCTGGGCATGGCAGGGGGCTTAAAGGGGGCCTGGACCCGCCCACTTCCGCTTTGGGGGCCAGCAACAGTTGCCAGGGCAACCCTGGGCATGGCAGGGGGTTTAAAGGGGGCCTGGACCCGCCCACTTCCGCTTTGGAAACCAGCAACAGTTGCCAGGGCAACCCTGGGCAGGCAGGGGGCCTGGACCCGCCCACTTCCGCTTTGGGGGCCAGCAACAGTTGCCAGGGCAACCCTGGGCATGACAGGGGGCTTAAAGGGGGCCTGGACCCGCCCACTTCCGCTTTGGGGGCCAGCATCAGTTGCCAGGGCAACCCTGGGCAGTGCAGGGGGCTACGCCCACTTCCGCTTTGGGGGCCAGCAACAGTTACCAGGGCAACCCTGGGCATGGCAGGGGGCTCAAGGGGGCCTGGGCCCGCCCACTTCCGCTTTGGGGGCCAGCAACAGTTGCCAGGGCTACCCTGGGCATGGCAGGGGGCTCAAGGGGGCCTGGACCCGCCCACTTCCGCTTTGGGGGCCAGCAACAGTTGCCAGGGCACCCCTGGGCATGGCAGGGGGCTTTAAGGGGGCCTGGACCCGCCCACTTCCGCTTTGGGGGCCAGCAACACTTGCCAGGGCAACCCTGGGCATGGCAGGGGGCTTAAGGGGGCCTGGACCCGCCCACTTCCGCTTTGGGGGCCAGCATCAGTTGCCAGGGCAACCCTGGGCAGTGCAGGGGGCTTTAAGGGGGCCTGGACCCACCCACTTCCGCTTTGGGGGCCAGCAACAGTTGCCAGGGCAACCCTGGGCATCGCAGGGGGCTTAAAGGGGGCCTGGACCCGCCCACTTCCGCTTTGGGGGCCAGCAACAGTTGCCAGGGCAACCCTGGGCATGGCAGGGGGTTTAAAGGGGGCCTGGACCCGCCCACTTCCGCTTTGGAAACCAGCAACAGTTGCCAGGGCAACCCTGGGCAGGCAGGGGGCCTGGACCCGCCCACTTCCGCTTTGGGGGCCAGCAACAGTTGCCAGGGCAACCCTGGGCATGACAGGGGGCTTAAAGGGGGCCTGGACCCGCCCAATTCCGCTTTGGGGGCCAGCAACAGTTGCCAGGGCAACCCTGGGCATGGCAGAAGGCTTAAGGGGGGCCTGGACCCGCCCACTTCCGCTTTGGGGGCCAGCAACAGTTGCCAGGGCAACCCTGGGCATGGCAGGTGGCTTAAAGGGGGCCTGGACCCGCCCACTTCCGCTTTGGGGGCCAGCAACAGTTGCCAGGGCAACCCTGGGCATGGCAGGGGGCTTGAAGGGGGCCTGGACCCGCCCACTTCCGCTTTGGGGGCCAGCAGCAGTTGCCAGGGCAACCCTGGGCATGGCAGGGGGCTCAAGGGGGCCTGGACACGCCCACTTCCGCTTTGGGGGCCAGCAACAGTTGCCAGGGCAACCCTGGGCATGGCAGGGGGCTTAAAGGGGGCCTGGACCCGCCCACTTCCGCTTTGGGGGCCAGCAACAGTTGCCAGGGCAACCCTGGGCATGGCAGGGGGCTCAAGGGGGCCTGGACCCGCCCACTTCCGCTTTGGGGGCCAGCAACAGTTGCCAGGGCAACCCTGGGCATGGCAGGGGGCTTAAGGGGGCCTGGACCCGCCCACTTCCGCTTTGGGGGCCAGCAACAGTTGCCAGGGCAACCCTGGGCATGGCAGGGGGCTCAAGGGGGCCTGGGCCCGCCCACTTCCGCTTTGGGGGCCAGCAACAGTTGCCAGGGCTACCCTGGGCATGGCAGGGGGCTCAAGGGGGCCTGGACCCGCCCACTTCCGCTTTGGGGGCCAGCAACAGTTACCAGGGCAACCCTGGGCATGGCAGGGGGCTCGAAGGGGGCCTGGACCCGCCCACTTCCGCTTTGGGGGCCAGCAACAGTTGCCAGGGCAACCCTGGGCATGGCAGGGGGCTCAAGGGGGCCTGGACCCGCCCACTTCCGCTTTGGGGGCCAGCCACAGTTGCCAGGGCAACCCTGGGCATGGCAGGGGGCTTAAGGGGGCCTGGACCCGCCCACTTCCGCTTTGGGGGCCAGCAACACTTGCCAGGGCAACCCTGGGCATGGCAGGGGGTTTAAAGGGGGCCTGGACCCGCCCACTTCCGCTTTGGAAACCAGCAACAGTTGCCAGGGCAACCCTGGGCAGGCAGGGGGCCTGGACCCGCCCACTTCCGCTTTGGGGGCCAGCAACAGTTGCCAGGGCAACCCTGGGCATGACAGGGGGCTTAAAGGGGGCCTGGACCCGCCCACTTCCGCTTTGGGGGCCAGCAACAGTTGCCAGGGCAACCCTGGGCATGGCAGGGGGTTTAAAGGGGGCCTGGACCCGCCCACTTCCGCTTTGGAAACCAGCAACAGTTGCCAGGGCAACCCTGGGCAGGCAGGGGGCCTGGACCCGCCCACTTCCGCTTTGGGGGCCAGCAACAGTTGCCAGGGCAACCCTGGGCATGACAGGGGGCTTAAAGGGGGCCTGGACCCGCCCACTTCCGCTTTGGGGGCCAGCAACAGTTGCCAGGGCAACCCTGGGCATGGCAGAAGGCTTAAGGGGGGCCTGGACCCGCCCACTTCCGCTTTGGGGGCCAGCAACAGTTGCCAGGGCAACCCTGGGCATGGCAGGTGGCTTAAAGGGGGCCTGGACCCGCCCACTTCCGCTTTGGGGGCCAGCAACAGTTGCCAGGGCAACCCTGGGCATGGCAGGGGGCTTAAGGGGGCCTGGACCCGCCCACTTCCGCTTTGGGGGCCAGCAACAGTTGCCAGGGCAACCCTGGGCATGGCAGGGCGCTCAAGGGGGCCTGGGCCCGCCCACTTCCGCTTTGGGGGCCAGCAACAGTTGCCAGGGCTACCCTGGGCATGGCAGGGGGCTCAAGGGGGCCTGGACCCGCCCACTTCCGCTTTGGGGGCCAGCAACAGTTACCAGGGCAACCCTGGGCATGGCAGGGGGCTCGAAGGGGGCCTGGACCCGCCCACTTCCGCGTTGGGGGCCAGCAACAGTTGCCAGGGCAACCCTGGGCATGGCAGGGTGCTCAAGGGGGCCTGGACCCGCCCACTTCCGCTTTGGGGGCCAGCAACACTTGCCAGGGCAACCCTGGGCATGGCAGGGGGCTTAAGGGGGCCTGGACCCGCCCACTTCCGCTTTGGGGGCCAGCATCAGTTGCCAGGGCAACCCTGGGCAGTGCAGGGGGCTTTAAGGGGGCCTGGACCCACCCACTTCCGCTTTGGGGGCCAGCAACAGTTGCCAGGGCAACCCTGGGCATGGCAGGGGGCTTAAAGGGGGCCTGGACCCGCCCACTTCCGCTTTGGGGGCCAGCAACAGTTGCCAGGGCAACCCTGGGCATGGCAGGGGGTTTAAAGGGGGCCTGGACCCGCCCACTTCCGCTTTGGAAACCAGCAACAGTTGCCAGGGCAACCCTGGGCAGGCAGGGGGCCTGGACCCGCCCACTTCCGCTTTGGGGGCCAGCAACAGTTGCCAGGGCAACCCTGGGCATGACAGGGGGCTTAAAGGGGGCCTGGACCCGCCCACTTCCGCTTTGGGGGCCAGCATCAGTTGCCAGGGCAACCCTGGGCAGTGCAGGGGGCTTTAAGGGGGCCTGGACCCGCCCACTTCCGCTTTGGGGGCCAGCAACAGTTACCAGGGCAACCCTGGGCATGGCAGGGGGCTCAAGGGGGCCTGGGCCCGCCCACTTCCGCTTTGGGGGCCAGCAACAGTTGCCAGGGCTACCCTGGGCATGGCAGGGGGCTCAAGGGGGCCTGGACCCGCCCACTTCCGCTTTGGGGGCCAGCAACAGTTGCCAGGGCAACCCTGGGCATGGCAGGGGGCTTTAAGGGGGCCTGGACCCGCCCACTTCCGCTTTGGGGGCCAGCAACACTTGCCAGGGCAACCCTGGGCATGGCAGGGGGCTTAAGGGGGCCTGGACCCGCCCACTTCCGCTTTGGGGGCCAGCATCAGTTGCCAGGGCAACCCTGGGCAGTGCAGGGGGCTTTAAGGGGGCCTGGACCCACCCACTTCCGCTTTGGGGGCCAGCAACAGTTGCCAGGGCAACCCTGGGCATGGCAGGGGGCTTAAAGGGGGCCTGGACCCGCCCACTTCCGCTTTGGGGGCCAGCAACAGTTGCCAGGGCAACCCTGGGCATGGCAGGGGGTTTAAAGGGGGCCTGGACCTGCCCACTTCCGCTTTGGAAACCAGCAACAGTTGCCAGGGCAACCCTGGGCAGGCAGGGGGCCTGGACCCGCCCACTTCCGCTTTGGGGGCCAGCAACAGTTGCCAGGGCAACCCTGGGCATGACAGGGGGCTTAAAGGGGGCCTGGACCCGCCCAATTCCGCTTTGGGGGCCAGCAACAGTTGCCAGGGCAACCCTGGGCATGGCAGAAGGCTTAAGGGGGGCCTGGACCCGCCCACTTCCGCTTTGGGGGCCAGCAACAGTTGCCAGGGCAACCCTGGGCATGGCAGGTGGCTTAAAGGGGGCCTGGACCCGCCCACTTCCGCTTTGGGGCCAGCAACAGTTGCCAGGGCAACCCTGGGCATGGCAGGGGGCTCAAGGGGGCCTGGACCCGCCCACTTCCGCTTTGGGGGCCAGCAACAGTTGCCAGGGCAACCCTGGGCATGGCAGGGGGCTTGAAGGGGGCCTGGACCCGCCCACTTCCGCTTTGGGGCCAGCAACAGTTGCCAGGGCAACCCTGGGCATGGCAGGGGGCTCAAGGGGCCTGGACCCGCCCACTTCCGCTTTGGGGGCCAGCAACAGTTGCCAGGGCAACCCTGGGCATGGCAGGGGGCTTAAGGGGGCCTGGACCCGCCCACTTCCGCTTTGGGGGCCAGCAACAGTTGCCAGGGCAACCCTGGGCATGGCAGGGGGCTCAAGGGGGCCTGGACCCGCCCACTTCCGCTTTGGGGGCCAGCCACAGTTGCCAGGGCAACCCTGGGCATGGCAGGGGGCTTAAGGGGGCCTGGACCCGCCCACTTCCGCTTTGGGGGCCAGCAACAGTTGCCAGGGCAACCCTGGGCATGGCAGGGGGCTCAAGGGGGCCTGGACACGCCCACTTCCGTTTTGGGGGCCAGCAACAGTTGCCAGGGCAACCCTGGGCATGGCAGGGGGGCTCAAGGGGGCCTGGACCCGCCCACTTCCGCTTTGGGGGCCAGCCACAGTTGCCAGGGCAACCCTGGGCATGGCAGGGGGCTTAAGGGGGCCTGGACCCGCCCACTTCCGCTTTGGGGGCCAGCAACAGTTACCAGGGCAACCCTGGGCATGGCAGGGGGCTCAAGGGGGCCTGGGCCCGCCCACTTCCGCTTTGGGGGCCAGCAACAGTTGCCAGGGCTACCCTGGGCATGGCAGGGGGCTCAAGGGGGCCTGGACCCGCCCACTTCCGCTTTGGGGGCCAGCAACAGTTGCCAGGGCAACCCTGGGCATGGCAGGGGGCTTTAAGGGGGCCTGGACCCGCCCACTTCCGCTTTGGGGGCCAGCAACAGTTGCCAGGGCAACCCTGGGCATGGCAGGGGGCTTGAAGGGGGCCTGGACACGCCCACTTCCGTTTTGGGGGCCAGCAACAGTTGCCAGGGCAACCCTGGGCATGGCAGGGGGCTCAAGGGGGCCTGGACCCGCCCACTTCCGCTTTGGGGCCAGCCACAGTTGCCAGGGCAACCCTGGGCATGGCAGGGGGCTTAAGGGGCCTGGACCCGCCCACTTCCGCTTTGGGGGCCAGCAACAGTTACCAGGGCAACCCTGGGCATGGCAGGGGGCTCAAGGGGGCCTGGGCCCGCCCACTTCCGCTTTGGGGGCCAGCAACAGTTGCCAGGGCTACCCTGGGCATGGCAGGGGCTCAAGGGGGCCTGGACCCGCCCACTTCCGCTTTGGGGGCCAGCAACAGTTGCCAGGGCAACCCTGGGCATGGCAGGGGGCTTTAAGGGGGCCTGGACCCGCCCACTTCCGCTTTGGGGGCCAGCAACACTTGCCAGGGCAACCCTGGGCATGGCAGGGGGCTTAAGGGGGCCTGGACCCGCCCACTTCCGCTTTGGGGGCCAGCATCAGTTGCCAGGGCAACCCTGGGCAGTGCAGGGGGCTTTAAGGGGGCCTGGACCCACCCACTTCCGCTTTGGGGGCCAGCAACAGTTGCCAGGGCAACCCTGGGCATGGCAGGGGGCTTAAAGGGGGCCTGGACCCGCCCACTTCCGCTTTGGGGGCCAGCAACAGTTGCCAGGGCAACCCTGGGCATGGCAGGGGGTTTAAAGGGGGCCTGGACCCGCCCACTTCCGCTTTGGGAGCCAGCAACAGTTGCCAGGGCAACCCTGGGCAGGCAGGGGGCCTGGACCCGCCCACTTCCGCTTTGGGGGCCAGCAACAGTTGCCAGGGCAACCCTGGGCATGGCAGGGGCTTGAAGGGGGCCTGGACCCGCCCAATTCCGCTTTGGGGGCCAGCAACAGTTGCCAGGGCAACCCTGGGCATGGCAGAAGGCTTAAGGGGGCCTGGACCCGCCCACTTCCGCTTTGGGGGCCAGCAACAGTTGCCAGGGCAACCCTGGGCATGGCAGGGGGCTCAAGGGGGCCTGGACCCGCCCACTTCCGCTTTGGGGGCCAGCAACAGTTGCCAGGGCAACCTTGGGCATGGCAGGGGGCTCAAGGGGGCCTGGACCCGCCCACTTCCGCTTTGGGGGCCAGCAACAGTTGCCAGGGCAATGCTGGGCATGGCAGGGGGCTCAAGGGGGCCTGGACCCGCCCACTTCCGCTTTGGGGGCCAGCAACAGTTGCCAGGGCAACCCTGGGCATGGCAGGTGGCTTAAAGGGGGCCTGGACCCGCCCACTTCCGCTTTGGGGGCCAGCAACAGTTGCCAGGGCAACCCTGGGCATGGCAGGGGGCTCAAGGGGGCCTGGACCCGCCCACTTCCGCTTTGGGGGCCAGCAACAGTTTCCAGGGCAACCCTGGGCATGGCAGGGGGCTTAAGGGGGCCTGGACCCGCCCACTTCCGCTTTGGGGGCCAGCAACAGTTGCCAGGGCAACCCTGGGCTTGGCAGGGGGCTCAAGGGGGCCTGGGCCCGCCCACTTCCGCTTTGGGGGCCAGCAACAGTTGCCAGGGCTACCCTGGGCATGGCAGGGGGCTCAAGGGGGCCTGGACCCGCCCACTTCCGCTTCGGGGGCCAGCAACAGTTACCAGGGCAACCCTGGGCATGGCAGGGGGCTTGAAGGGGGCCTGGACCCGCCCACTTCCGCTTTGGGGGCCAGCAACAGTTGCCAGGGCAACCCTGGGCATGGCAGGGGGCTTAAAAGGGCCTAGACCCGCCCACTTCCGCTTTGGGGGCCAGCAACACTTGCCAGGGGCAACCCTGGGCAGGGCAGGGGGCTTAAGGGGGCCTGGACCCGCCCACTTCCGCTTTGGGGGCCAGCAACAGTTGCCAGGGCAAGCCTGGGCATGGAAGGGGGCTTTAAGGGGGCCTGGACCCGCCCACTTCCGCTTTGGGGGCCAGCAACAGTTGCCAGGGCAACCCTGGGCATGGCAGGGTGCTTAAGGGGGCCTGGACCCGCCCACTTCCACTTTGGGGGCCAGCAATAGTTGCCAGGGCAACCCTGGGCATGGCAGGGGGCTCAAGGGGGCCTGGACCCGCCCACTTCCGCTTTGGGGGCCAGCAACAGTTGCCAGGGCAACCCTGGGCAGGGCAGGGGGCTTTAAGGGGGCCTGGACCCGCCCACTTCCGCTTTGGGGGCCAGCAACAGTTGCCAGGGCAACCCTGGGCATGGCAGGGGACTTAAGGGGGCCTGGACCCGCCCACTTCCGCGTTGGGGGCCAGCAACAGTTGCCAGGGCAACCCTGGGCATGGCAGGGTGCTCAAGGGGGCCTGGACCCGCCCACTTCCGCTTTGGGGGCCAGCAACAGTTGCCAGGGCAACCCTGGGCATGGCAGGGGGCTTGAAGGGGGCCTGGACCCGCCCACTTCCGCTTTGGGGGTGTAACGATCAGATCAGGTGATCGATCAAATTAACGTATGCCTCCTGTTATGATTATCTGTCCGGTCAATGTATGTCTGATATTCGTGTAATAGTTATGTCTCCTGTGAGTATTGGAATCAGGACATGTCTTGTATGTAAACTGTAGGTGACCCTGGTTTAAGTTTGAGGCCTGTATTTCCTCAGTGTGACATCTGTGGACTCCTCCGGAGTCAGGATGTAAGATAAGATCTGAGCCCTCATAAACCATGGTCCAGAAGAAGAGGTTAGAGAGTGTCCCCTTCCTCCACATCTCTTATCAGTGGGTCTGCTATGCAAGGAAAAAGGATCAATCACTTTGAAAACAGCAGACTGTACATTGCCAGGGACCTTCCACACTCCTTCAGCATGGAAAGAGTGGAATCCCAAGGGTGGGAGGGATGAGGGAGTCTGCAAGGTATAACTAAGACCTTCTCCCTATAGTCAGTGTCACTACCTGGGGGTCTAGCAAAACAGGCTGTAGGCGACGAGAGATTTCTTGTGGAGGATCCCCCCACGTCAGGATCTGTATTTAAGTGTAAGATAGGTTCTGTCTTTTTTCCCTTTTTATTTTTGAAATTGCATTTAAAACTCGTGTGTACTTTTAAAATCACTGTAAAATCTTGTAACTATTTTTGTCTAAAGCTCTGTAGTATTTCTAGGAATAAATAATACATATTCTCAGTCCTGGTTCTGTGTTCTTAAGACTCATTAGCCTCAGAAGAGAAAGGCTGGAAAGCGTTACCATTGTTATCTTGTATTGTGTGGTCAGGGGCGAGCCAAGCCGCCCCTTGCGCAGTTTCAGGCGCTAAAATCAGGTTTTGGCTGGTGGCAGTGTACCTCAAGGAAAGGACCCGAGTGTCCTGAGTGAACCCCAGTCACGGCCGGCGCTGCTCAGATTGACGTATCGGAGCAGGCGACCGGTGGGTCCGTGACATTTGGCGGCAAGCGGTGGGGTGGAGAATTCATTTTTCTCTTTAAGAACTTAAGTGAGTGTGGGTAGAATTTTGTGAGAAATACCCACATCACCAGAATCAGAACTCAGAGCTTTACTATAGTTTTAAAAGTCACACAGTAAGTGCAATTTCTGTTCCCCTCCCTTCTCTTGTTTTCTTTACTATCATTTTATTTGACAAGTGTGAGACTCAGGATGTCTGATTACCGGATGATGAGACGTGATGATCTGGCGACTATATGTGTACGGAGGGACATCCCTTGGTCTGGCCTGAGTAAAGAACTGATGATAAAGGCACTCATGGAAGCCGATCGGGTTCTAGCTGCTGGAGGAAGCCAGTCCAGGGACACTCCTACTCCAAGGGCTCAGTTGGCACAAGACAACACAAGTGATGCCCTGCCAGGGTCAGATGCATCTGCTGGCAACAGTGAGTCTACACTGCAGAGTTACCTTCAAACTGCTGTCAGGCAAATGAAGGACCTGGACCCCACAATGGCCATGCAGCTAATGCAGCTAGAGGCTGAGCAGCGCAGAGCCGAGCTAGAGGCTGAGCAGCGCAGAGCCGAGCTAGAGGCTGAGCAGCGCAGAGCCGAGCGAGAGGCTGCAGAGCGTCAGGCGGAGCGTGAGTACCAGTTGGAACTGGTGAGGCTCAGCGGCCAGAGCGCTGTTGGTAACCCGGGTAGGAAAAAGCCCCGGCATGACCAATTTCCCGTGCTGGAGAAAGATGGTGACCTGGATACTTTCTTCAGGAGTTTCGAAAAGACTTGCCGGCAGTTTGCACTGGACCCCAGTGAATGGGCAAGTTATTTAACCCCTGGGCTGCGGGGAAAGGCTTTGGATGCATTTGCTGACCTTCCCCAGGAGCTGGATGGAGATTATACTGCCATAAAGAAAGCCTTGCTACAGCGTTTCAACATCACCCCTGAGGCATACCGACAGAAGTTCAGAGACTTAAAGCGCAGCCCCTCTGATACCTATGGGGGCCTGTTAGCACAACTGTCAACCCTATTGCATCAGTGGGTTGAGGGCTTGCAAGTAAAGGACTATGATAAATTGAAGGACCTATTTCTGCAAGAGCAGTTCATCGCACTCTGCCCAGCTGAGGTTAAAGAGTGGGTCCTGGACCGGAATCCCGAATCAGCAGAAAAGGCTGCCACCCTGGCAGACCAATACACCAGCACCAGGGCTTCTGTGGCAAAGAAGACCTGGGGGACGCCCGGGCAAGTCAGCTGGAGAGAGCGGAGACCCGGAGACTCGTCCCAGCAGCCCTCTTCAACTAAACCAGCAGCCGCTGCATTTGTTGGGGGGGTGGGGGGACAACCTGTTTTGGCAACCAGCCGCAGGTGTTTTATTTGCGATGAAGTGGGGCACTTCCGTTCCCGTTGCCCCAAGAGGAACTCTCCTGTGGGGGGCCCAGCCGTGAAACCTATGCCTGCCGTCCTGTGTGTAGGAGGACCCCAGGAGAGACCCCGGGACAATCTACAACCAGTCCAGGTAGGACAAAGGGTGGCGCTTGGGCTATTGGACTCAGGTGCAGATCTGACTCTCATAGATTCAGCCTTGGTGGGCCCAGAGAACATCATCCCAGGAAAGACTATTGCTGTACGGGGGGTGAGTGGGGTCCACCCTGATGTTCCTATGGCCAGGGTATACCTTGATTGGGGGGTTGGAAGAGGCATCCGTGATGTTGGGGTGCTGGACAATCTACCTGCCGGTGTGCTTTTGGGGACTGATCTTGGAAAGATGCACACTGCCTATGTCAATGAAAGTGATGTTGGTACTGACTCTGTGTTACTAGCTAACCCTTCTGTCCCTCAGGCGACCCCTGCTGAGCTTTACAATCGTAATGTAAATGTATGTGAGGTTGCAGATTTGTGTTTAGCAGAACCTAACCCTTTGCAAATGTACAGGGGGGAAGTGGGTCACAATGCCTGTACTAAGGTAGAATTATGTGATGTATCGTTACCAGATAATGTTGCGAAAGCACCAGTATCAGGGGTTGTACAGAATACTGAGCCAATCTCTGTGTTAGCAGTTCAGACAAGGAGAGCTGCAGCCCAGAACAGCTGTGATTTAACCCCTGCCTGTGTGGAAGGGGACTCCCTGGAAGTGGATACCCCTCCACCCCCCTCCCCTCCTGTAGAAGTCTCCAGTTCAGATGCTGTCCTAGAGGAGGGGGGGGGCTTGCCTGCCTTGTTTCCCCACACTGATCAGCTGCTCAGAAGTGAGGCATTCAAAGCAGAACAGCAGACCGATCCCAGCTTGGCCGCTCTCAGAGAGCAAGCCAAGGAGGTCCCAACGGGGAATGGCTCAGTCAGAGTTTATGTAGAAAATGGGCTGTTATATCGTGAGCCACCTTCCTCAGAGGACCCTGAAGATGAAGGTCCTAACAGGCAGCTGGTGGTTCCACAGGCTTATAGGGAAGGGTTAATGAAAATAGCTCATGAAATTCCCTTAGGCGGACATATGAATCCGAAAAGAACTCAAGCTCGTTTGAGGCCCAATTTTTTCTGGCCTAACATGGGGAACGATGTACCTAATTACTGTCGCTCCTGCCATGCCTGCCAGTTAGCTGGGAAGCCCGGTGACCAAGGCCGAGCACCTCTCATTTCATTACCACTTATCGCAGAACCCTTTGAGCGGGTTGGTGTAGATCTTGTGGGGCCCCTCGCTATCCCCAGCAGCTCAGGGAAACAATACATTCTCACTGTGGTGGACTACGCCACGAGGTACCCTGAAGCTGTAGCACTCTCCTCCATCCGCGCAGACAAAGTGGCGGATGCGCTCATATCCATTTTCTCCAGGGTGGGGTTCCCAAAGGAGATGCTAACTGACCAGGGTACTCAGTTCATGTCCAAGCTCATGCAGAGTCTCTGTAAGAGGATGCAGGTGGATCACCTCATCACCTCTGCCTATCACCCCCAAACGAACGGCCTCTGCGAACGCTTCAATGGTACCCTAAAACAGATGTTGAGGGTCTTTGTGGAGTCCCAGGGAAGGGACTGGGAAAGGTTCTTGCCGCACCTCCTGTTTGCATACCGGGAGGTGCCTCAAGAATCAACGGGCTTCTCCCCCTTTGAACTCCTGTATGGGCGCCGTGCCCGTGGACCCCTGGATTTGATTAGACAGGAGTGGGAGGGGAAGTTGGTCACCCCGGAAACATCCGTGGTGCACTATGTGGTGCAATTCCGGGAGAAAATGCAGTTCCTAATGGAAATGGCACAGAGCAACCTGAAGGCTGCACAGACCAAGCAAAAACAATGGTACGACCGACAGGCTAGAGAGCGTATCTTTGAGGTGGGGCAAAAGGTATTGGCTCTGGTTCCCATGAGACAGAACAAGCTGCAGGCTGCCTGGGAGGGTCCCTACACTGTAATACAACGTATCAAAGATGTTAATTACATTGTGGAAAAAGGGGAGGGACGTAAGAGGCAGAAGATGTATCATGTCAACATGCTCAAACCTTATCACGAAAGGGGGGCTTGTGTGTTTGCTGTGTGTAGTTTGCCTGAGAATGAGCAAGGAATTGACCCCCTGATGGATTTAGCAGCTGCTGCTAAGGAGGGGCGATCCCTGTCTGATGCCCACTTCAGTGATAAACTGACAGAGGCACAGCAAGCACAGCTCACTGACACACTGCAGCCCTACAAGTCCCATTTCACAGGGAAGCCTGGAAAAACACACTTGGTAACTCATCATGTAAACACAGGTAGTCAGACCCCCCTCAGGCAGCCAGCATACCGGGCTTCTCCTGAGGTGCTGGAAGCCATGAAGAGGGAAATTGACGAAATGCTGCAGCTGGGGGTGATTCAACGGTCTCACAGTGCTTGGGCTGCCCCAGTTGTACTGGTCCCAAAGAAGTGTGGGGGCACCCGCTTCTGTGTAGACTATAGAAGGTTAAATGATGCCACTGTGTTCGATGCCTATCCCATGCCCAGGATAGATGAACTGTTAGATCAGCTGGCCCAGGCACGTTACATCACTGTCATGGATCTGAGTAGAGGATACTGGCAGATCCCACTGTCACCTGAGGCCCGTGAGCGGTCTGCATTTATCACACCATTCGGCCTGTTTGAGTTTCTGGTCATGCCTTTTGGAATGAAAAATGCACCTGCGTCCTTTCAGCGCCTGGTTAATGACCTGCTGGAAGGCCAGGAGACACATGCCGTTGCCTACCTGGATGACATTGCGGTGTTCAGTCAGACCTGGGAAGAGCACCTGATCCATCTGAACAGTGTGTTAAGTAAAATCACGGGGGCCGGGTTGACGATTAAACCAGAGAAATGCCAGCTTGGGCTGGGTGAGGTACACTACCTGGGGCACTGTGTTGGAGGTGGTACCCTTCGCCCAGAGTTAAGCAAAGTAGAGGCTATAACGGAGTGGCCCACTCCCACAACCAAAAAACAGGTCATGTCCTTCCTAGGTACTGCTGGGTATTACCGAAAATTTGTACCCCACTACAGCACTCTAGCAAAACCACTGACAGACTTAACCAAAAAGAAGTTGCCCCAGGTGGTCAATTGGACAAAGGAATGTGAGGGGGCATTTTTGGCGCTGAAGTCCGCATTAGCTAAGTCACCTGTGCTGCAGGCCCCAGATTTCCAAAAGAAGTTTATAGTGCAGACTGATGCTTCCAATTATGGGCTAGGTGCTGTGCTCAGCCAAGTCAATGAGAAAGGAGAGGAGCATCCCATCCTGTTCTTAAGTAAGAAATTGCTTCCCAGAGAAGTAGCCTATGCCACCGTGGAGAAGGAGTGTTTGGCGATTGTGTGGGCTCTCCAAAAACTCCAGCCATATCTGTACGGACGTGACTTTTTAATAATTACAGATCACAACCCATTGGTATTTCTGAATAGAGTTGCCGGAGATAATGGTAAACTGCTAAGATGGAGTCTCATACTGCAGCAGTACACTTTTACCATCCAGCACAAAAAGGGTGCCCACCACGGTAATGCGGATGGACTCTCACGGCGAGGAAGTGAATAGCGCACCGAGGAGATGGTGACGTGGGTCACCACCTCTGTGCGCCATTTTAAAAGGGGGAGGTGTAACGATCAGATCAGGTGATCGATCAAATTAACGTATGCCTCCTGTTATGATTATCTGTCCGGTCAATGTATGTCTGATATTGGTGTAATAGTTATGTCTCCTGTGAGTATTGGAATCAGGACATGTCTTGTATGTAAACTGTAGGTGACCCTGGTTTAAGTTTGAGGCCTGTATTTCCTCAGTGTGACATCTGTGGACTCCTCCGGAGTCAGGATGTAAGATAAGATCTGAGCCCTCATAAACCATGGTCCAGAAGAAGAGGTTAGAGAGTGTCCCCTTCCTCCACATCTCTTATCAGTGGGTCTGCTATGCAAGGAAAAAGGATCAATCACTTTGAAAACAGCAGACTGTACATTGCCAGGGACCTTCCACACTCCTTCAGCATGGAAAGAGTGGAATCCCAAGGGTGGGAGGGATGAGGGAGTCTGCAAGGTATAACTAAGACCTTCTCCCTATAGTCAGTGTCACTACCTGGGGGTCTAGCAAAACAGGCTGTAGGCGACGAGAGATTTCTTGTGGAGGATCCCCCCACGTCAGGATCTGTATTTAAGTGTAAGATAGGTTCTGTCTTTTTTCCCTTTTTATTTTTGAAATTGCATTTAAAACTCGTGTGTACTTTTAAAATCACTGTAAAATCTTGTAACTATTTTTGTCTAAAGCTCTGTAGTATTTCTAGGAATAAATAATACATATTCTCAGTCCTGGTTCTGTGTTCTTAAGACTCATTAGCCTCAGAAGAGAAAGGCTGGAAAGCGTTACCATTGTTATCTTGTATTGTGTGGTCAGGGGCGAGCCAAGCCGCCCCTTGCGCAGTTTCAGGCGCTAAAATCAGGTTTTGGCTGGTGGCAGTGTACCTCAAGGAAAGGACCCGAGTGTCCTGAGTGAACCCCAGTCACGGCCGGCGCTGCTCAGATTGACGTATCGGAGCAGGCGACCGGTGGGTCCGTGACAGGGGGCCAGCAACAGTTGCCAGGGCAACCCTGGGCATGGCAGGGGGCTTGAAGGGGGCCTGGTCCCGCCAACTTCCGCTTTGGGGGCCAGCAACAGTTGCCAGGGCAACCCTGGGCATGGCAGGGGGTTTAAAGGGGGCCTGGACCCGCCCACTTCCGCTTTGGGGGCCAGCAACAGTTGCCAGGGCAACCCTGGGCAGGCAGGGGGCCTGGACCCGCCCACTTCCGCTTTGGGGGCCAGCAACAGTTGCCAGGGCAACCCTGGGCATGGCAGGGGGCTTGAAGGGGGCCTGGACCCGCCCACTTCCGCTTTGGGGGCCAGCAACAGTTGCCAGGGCAACCCTGGGCATGGCAGGGGGCTTGAAGGGGGCCTGGACCCGCCCACTTCCGCTTTGGGGGCCAGCAACAGTTGCCAGGGCAACCCTGGGCATGGCAGGGGGCTTGAAGGGGGCCTGGTCCCGCCCACTTCCGCTTTGGGGGCCAGCAACAGTTGCCAGGGCAACCCTGGGCATGGCAGGGGGCTCAAGGGGGCCTGGACCCACCCACTTCCGCTTTGGGGGCCAGCAACTGTTGCCAGGGCAACGCTGGGCATGGCAGGGGGCTCAAGGGGGCCTGGACCCGCCCACTTCCGCTTTGGGGGCCAGCAACAGTTGCCAGGGCAACCCTGGGCATGGCAGGGGGCTTGAAGGGGGCCTGGACCCGCCCACTTCCGCTTTGGGGGCCAGCAGCAGTTGCCAGGGCAACCCTGGGCATGGCAGGGGGCTCAAGGGGGCCTGGACACGCCCACTTCCGTTTTGGGGGCCAGCAACAGTTGCCAGGGCAACCCTGGGCATGGCAGGGGGCTCAAGGGGGCCTGGACCCGCCCACTTCCGCTTTGGGGGCCAGCCACAGTTGCCAGGGCAACCCTGGGCATGGCAGGGGGCTTAAGGGGGCCTGGACCCGCCCACTTCCGCTTTGGGGGCCAGCAACAGTTACCAGGGCAACCCTGGGCATGGCAGGGGGCTTTAAGGGGGCCTGGACCCGCCCACTTCCGCTTTGGGGGCCAGCAACACTTGCCAGGGCAACCCTGGGCATGGCAGGGGGCTTAAGGGGGCCTGGACCCGCCCACTTCCGCTTTGGGGGCCAGCATCAGTTGCCAGGGCAACCCTGGGCAGTGCAGGGGGCTTTAAGGGGGCCTGGACCCACCCACTTCCGCTTTGGGGGCCAGCAACAGTTGCCAGGGCAACCCTGGGCATGGCAGCGGGCTTAAAGGGGGCCTAGACCCGCCCACTTCCGCTTTGGGGGCCAGCAACAGTTGCCAGGGCAACCCTGGGCATGGCAGGGGGTTTAAAGGGGGCCTGGACCCGCCCACTTCCGCTTTGGGAGCCAGCAACAGTTGCCAGGGCAACCCTGGGCAGGCAGGGGGCCTGGACCCGCCCACTTCCGCTTTGGGGGCCAGCAACAGTTGCCAGGGCAACCCTGGGCATGGCAGGGGGCTTAAAGGGGGCCTGGACCCGCCCAATTCCTCTTTGGGGGCCAGCAACAGTTGCCAGGGCAACCCTGGGCATGGCAGAAGGCTTAAGGGGGGCCTGGACCCGCCCACTTCCGCTTTGGGGGCCAGCAACAGTTGCCAGGGCAACCCTGGGCATGGCAGGGGGCTTAAAGGGGGCCTGGACCCGCCCAATTCCGCTTTGGGGGCCAGCAACAGTTGCCAGGGCAACCCTGGGCATGGCAGAAGGCTTAAGGGGGGCCTGGACCCGCCCACTTCCGCTTTGGGGGCCAGCAACACTTGCCAGGGCAACCCTGGGCATGGCAGGGGGCTCAAGGGGGCCTGGACCCGCCCACTTCCGCTTTGGGGGCCAGCAACAGTTGCCAGGGCAACCTTGGGCATGGCAGGGGGCTCAAGGGGGCCTGGACCCGCCCACTTCCGCTTTGGGGGCCAGCAACAGTTGCCAGGGCAATGCTGGGCATGGCAGGGGGCTCAAGGGGGCCTGGACCCGCCCACTTCCGCTTTGGGGGCCAGCAACAGTTGCCAGGGCAACCCTGGGCATGGCAGGTGGCTTAAAGGGGGCCTGGACCCGCCCACTTCCGCTTTGGGGGCCAGCAACAGTTGCCAGGGCAACCCTGGGCATGGCAGGGGGCTCAAGGGGGCCTGGACCCGCCCACTTCCGCTTTGGGGGCCAGCAACAGTTGCCAGGGCCACCCTGGGCATGGCAGGGGGCTTAAGGGGGCCTGGACCCGCCCACTTCCGCTTTGGGGGCCAGCAACAGTTGCCAGGGCAACCCTGGGCATGGCAGGGGGCTTAAGGGGGCCTGGGCCCGCCCACTTCCGCTTTGGGGGCCAGCAACAGTTGCCAGGGCAACCCTGGGCATGGCAGGGGACTTAAGGGGGCCTGGACCCGCCCACTTCCGCGTTGGGGGCCAGCAACAGTTGCCAGGGCAACCCTGGGCATGGCAGGGTGCTCAAGGGGGCCTGGACCCGCCCACTTCCGCTTTGGGGGCCAGCAACAGTTGCCAGGGCAACCCTGGGAAGGGCAGCGGGCTTTAAGGGGGCCTGGACCCGCCCACTTCTTCTTTGGGGGCCAGCAACAGTTGCCAGGGCAACCCTGGGCATGGCAGGGGGCTTAAAGGGGGCCTGGACCCGCCCACTTCCGCTTTGGGGGCCAGCAACAGTTGCCAGGGCAACCCTTGGCATGGCAGGGGGCTCAAGGGGGCCTGGACCCGCCCACTTCCGCTTTGGGGGCCAGCAACAGTTGCCAGGGCAACCCTGGGCAGGCAGGGGGCCTGGACCCGCCCACTTCCGCTTTGGGGGCCAGCAACAGTTGCCAGGGCAACCCTGGGCATGGCAGGGGGCTTAAAGGGGGCCTGGACCCGCCCAATTCCGCTTTGGGGGCCAGCAACAGTTGCCAGGGCAACCCTGGGCATGGCAGAAGGCTTAAGGGGCGCCTGGACCCGCCCACTTCCGCTTTGGGGGCCAGCAACAGTTGCCAGGGCAACCCAGGGCATGGCAGGGGGCTCAAGGGGGCCTGGACCCGCCCACTTCCGCTTTTGGGGCCAGCAACAGTTGCCAGGGCAACCCTGGGCATGGCAGGGGGCTTAAAGGGGGCCTGGACCCTCCCACTTCCGCTTTCGGGGCCAGCAACAGTTGCCAGGGCAACCCTGGGCAGGGCAGGGGGCTTGAAGGGGGCCTGGACCCGCCCACTTCCACTTTGGGGGCCAGCAACAGTTGCCAGGGCAACCCTGGGCATGGCAGGGGGCTTAAAGGGGGCCTGGACCCGCCCACTTCCGCTTTGGGGTCCAGCAACAGTTGCCAGGGCAACCCTGGGCAGGGCAGGGGGCTTTAAGGGGGCCTGGACCCGCCCACTTCCGCTTTGGGGGCCAGCAACAGTTGCCAGGGCAACCCTGGGAAGGGCAGCGGGCTTTAAGGGGGCCTGGACCCGCCCACTTCTTCTTTGGGGGCCAGCAACAGTTGCCAGGGCAACCCTGGGCATGGCAGGGGGCTTAAAGGGGGCCTGGACCCGGCCACTTCCGCTTTGGGGGCCAGCAACAGTTGCCAGGGCAACCCTGGGCATGGCAGGGGGCTTAAAGGGGGCCTGGACCCGCCCACTTCCGCTTTGGGGGCCAGCAACAGTTGCCAGGGCAACCCTGGGCAGGCAGGGGGCCTGGACCCGCCCACTTCCGCTTTGGGGGCCAGCAACAGTTGCCAGGGCAACCCTGGGCATGGCAGGGGGCTTAAAGGGGGCCTGGACCCGCCCACTTCCGCTTTGGGGGCCAGCAACAGTTGCCAGGGCAACCCTGGGCATGGCAGAAGGCTTAAGGGGGGCCTGGACCCGCCCACTTCCGCTTTGGGGGCCAGCAACAGTTGCCAGGGCAACCCTGGGCATGGCAGGGGGCTCAAGGGGGCCTGGACCCGCCCACTTCCGCTTTGGGGGCCAGCAACAGTTGCCAGGGCAACCCTGGGCATGGCAGGGGGCTTAAAGGGGGCCTGGACCCGCCCACTTCCGCTTTGGGGGACAGCAACAGTTGCCAGGGCAACCCTGGGCAGGGCAGGGGGCTTGAAGGGGGCCTGGACCAGCCCACTTCCACTTTGGGGGCCAGCAACAGTTGCCAGGGCAACCCTGGGAAGGGCAGCGGGCTTTAAGGGGGCCTGGACCCGCCCACTTCCGCTTTGGGGGCCAGCAACAGTTACCAGGGCAACCCTGGGCATGGCAGGGGGCTTGAAGGGGGCCTGGACCCGCCCACTTCCGCTTTGGGGGCCAGCAACAGTTGCCAGGGCAACCCTGGGCATGGCAGGGGGCTTAAGGGGGCCTGGACCCGCCCACTTCCGCTTTGGGGGCCAGCAACAGTTGCCAGGGCAACCCTGGGCATGGCAGGGGGCTCAAGGGGGCCTGGACCCGCCCACTTCCGCTTTGGGGGCCAGCAACAGTTGCCAGGGCAACCCTGGGCATGGCAGGGGGCTGAAGGGGGCCTGGACCCGCCCACTTCCGCTTTGGGGGCCAGCAACAGTTGCCAGGGCAACCCTGGGCATGGCAGGGGGCTTGAAGGGGGCCTGGACCCGCCCACTTTCGCTTTGGGGGCCAGCAACAGTTGCCAGGGCAACCCTGGGCATGGCAGGGGGCTTGAAGGGGGCCTGGTCCCGCCCACTTCCGCTTTGGGGGCCAGCATCAGTTGCCAGGGCAACCCTGGGCAGTGCAGGGGGCTTTAAGGGGGCCTGGACCCACCCACTTCCGCTTTGGGGGCCAGCAACAGTTGCCAGGGCAACCCTGGGCATGGCAAGGGGCTTAAAGGGGGCCTGGACCCGCCCACTTCCGCTTTGGGGGCCAGCAACAGTTGCCAGGGCAACCCTGGGCATGGCAGGGGGCTCAAGGGGGCCTGGACCCGCCCACTTCCGCTTTGGGGGCCAGCAACAGTTGCCAGGGCAACCCTGGGCATGGCAGGGGGCTTGAAGGGGGCCTGGACCCACCCACTTCCGCTTTGGGGGCCAGCAACAGTTGCCAGGGCAACCCTGGGCATGGCAGGGGGCTTGAAGGGGGCCTGGACCCGCCCACTTCCGCTTTGGGGGCCAGCAACAGTTGCCAGGGCAACCCTGGTCATGGCAGGGGGCTTAAAGGGGGCCTGGACCCGCCCACTTCCGCTTTGGGGGCCAGCAACAGTTGCCAGGGCAACCCTGGGCATGGCAGGGGGCTTGAAGTGGGCC
Organism: Crinia signifera; assembly: GCF_055691185.1. Taxonomy (NCBI): domain Eukaryota; kingdom Metazoa; phylum Chordata; class Amphibia; order Anura; family Myobatrachidae; genus Crinia; species Crinia signifera. The sequence goes on along the minus strand of NW_028142222.1, from coordinate 49,830 downwards.
TGGACCCGCCCACTTCCGCTTTGGGGGCCAGCAACAGTTGCCAGGGCAACCCTGGGCATAGCAGGTGGCTTGAAGGGGGCCTGGACCCGCCCACTTCCGCTTTGGGGGCCAGCAACAGTTGCCAGGGCAACCCTGGGCATGGCAGGGGGCTCAAGGGGGCCTGGACCCGCCCACTTCCGCTTTGGGGGCCAGCAACAGTTGCCAGGGCAACCCTGGGCATGGCAGGGGGCTTAAGGGGGCCTGGACCCGCCCACTTCCGCTTTGGGGGCCAGCAACAGTTGCCAGGGCAACCCTGGGCATGGCAGGGGGCTCAAGGGGGAATGGACCCGCCCACTTCCGCTTTGGGGGCCAGCAACAGTTGCCAGGGCAACCCTGGGCATGGCAGGGGGCTGAAGGGGGCCTGGACCCGCCCACTTCCGCTTTGGGGGCCAGCAACAGTTGCCAGGGCAACCCTGGGCATGGCAGGGGGCTTGAAGGGGGCCTGGACCCGCCCACTTTCGCTTTGGGGGCCAGCAACAGTTGCCAGGGCAACCCTGGGCATGGCAGGGGGCTTAAAGGAGGCCTGGACCCGCCCACTTCCGCTTTGGGGGCCAGCAACAGTTGCCAGGGCAACCCTGGGCATGGCAGGGGGTTTAAAGGGGGCCTGGACCCGCCCACTTCCGCTTTGGGGGCCAGCAACAGTTGCCAGGGCAACCCTGGGCAGGCAGGGGGCCTGGACCCGCCCACTTCCGCTTTGGGGGCCAGCAACAGTTGCCAGGGCAACCCTGGGCATGGCAGGGGGCTTAAAGGGGGCCTGGACCCGCCCAATTCCGCTTTGGGGGCCAGCAACAGTTGCCAGGGCAACCCTGGGCATGGCAGAAGGCTTAAGGGGGGCCTGGACCCGCCCACTTCCGCTTTGGGGGCCAGCAACAGTTGCCAGGGCAACCCAGGGCATGGCAGGGGGCTCAAGGGGGCCTGGACCCGCCCACTTCCGCTTTTGGGGCCAGCAACAGTTGCCAGGGCAACCCTGGGCATGGCAGGGGGCTTAAAGGGGGCCTGGACCCTCCCACTTCCGCTTTCGGGGCCAGCAACAGTTGCCAGGGCAACCCTGGGCAGGGCAGGGGGCTTGAAGGGGGCCTGGACCCGCCCACTTCCACTTTGGGGGCCAGCAACAGTTGCCAGGGCAACCCTGGGCATGGCAGGGGGCTTAAAGGGGGCCTGGACCCGCCCACTTCCGCTTTGGGGTCCAGCAACAGTTGCCAGGGCAACCCTGGGCAGGGCAGGGGGCTTTAAGGGGGCCTGGACCCGCCCACTTCCGCTTTGGGGGCCAGCAACAGTTGCCAGGGCAACCCTGGGAAGGGCAGCGGGCTTTAAGGGGGCCTGGACCCGCCCACTTCTTCTTTGGGGGCCAGCAACAGTTGCCAGGGCAACCCTGGGCATGGCAGGGGGCTTAAAGGGGGCCTGGACCCGGCCACTTCCGCTTTGGGGGCCAGCAACAGTTGCCAGGGCAACCCTGGGCATGGCAGGGGGCTTAAAGGGGGCCTGGACCCGCCCACTTCCGCTTTGGGGGCCAGCAACAGTTGCCAGGGCAACCCTGGGCAGGCAGGGGGCCTGGACCCGCCCACTTCCGCTTTGGGGGCCAGCAACAGTTGCCAGGGCAACCCTGGGCATGGCAGGGGGCTTAAAGGGGGCCTGGACCCGCCCACTTCCGCTTTGGGGGCCAGCAACAGTTGCCAGGGCAACCCTGGGCATGGCAGAAGGCTTAAGGGGGGCCTGGACCCGCCCACTTCCGCTTTGGGGGCCAGCAACAGTTGCCAGGGCAACCCTGGGCATGGCAGGGGGCTCAAGGGGGCCTGGACCCGCCCACTTCCGCTTTGGGGGCCAGCAACAGTTGCCAGGGCAACCCTGGGCATGGCAGGGGGCTTAAAGGGGGCCTGGACCCGCCCACTTCCGCTTTGGGGGACAGCAACAGTTGCCAGGGCAACCCTGGGCAGGGCAGGGGGCTTGAAGGGGGCCTGGACCAGCCCACTTCCACTTTGGGGGCCAGCAACAGTTGCCAGGGCAACCCTGGGAAGGGCAGCGGGCTTTAAGGGGGCCTGGACCCGCCCACTTCCGCTTTGGGGGCCAGCAACAGTTGCCAGGGCAACCCTGGGCATGGCAGGGGGCTTAAAGGGGGCCTGGACCCGCCCACTTCCGCTTTGGGGGCCAGCAACAGTTGCCAGGGCAACCCTGGGCATGGCAGGGGCTTGAAGGGGGCCTGGACCCGCCCACTTCCGCTTTGGGGGCCAGCAACAGTTGCCAGGGCAACCCTGGGCATGGCAGGGGGCTCAAGGGGGCCTGGACCCGCCCACTTCCGCTTTGGGGGCCAGCAACAGTTGCCAGGGCAACCCTGGGCATGGCAGGGGGCTTGAAGGGGGCCTGGACCCACCCACTGCCGCTTTGGGGGCCAGCAACAGTTGCCAGGGCAACCCTGGGCATGGCAGGGTGCTTAAGTGGGCCTGGACCCGCCCACTTCCGCTTTGGGGGCCAGCAACAGTTGCCAGGGCAACCCTTGGCATGGCAGGGGGCTCAAGGGGGCCTGGACCCGCCCACTTCCGCTTTGGGGGCCAGCAACAGTTGCCAGGGCAACCCTGGGCATGGCAGGGGCTTGAAGGGGGCCTGGACCCGCCCACTTCCGCTTTGGGGGCCAGCAACAGTTGCCAGGGCAACCCTGGGCATGGCAGGGGGCTCAAGGGGGCCTGGACCCGCCCACTTCCGCTTTGGGGGCCAGCAACAGTTGCCAGGGCAACCCTGGGCAGGGCAGGGGGCTTTAAGGGGGCCTGGACCCGCCCACTTCCGCTTTGGGGGCCAGCAACAGTTGCCAGGGCAACCCTGGGAAGGGCAGCGGGCTTTAAGGGGGCCTGGACCCGCCCACTTCCGCTTTGGGGGCCAGCAACAGTTGCCAGGGCAACCCTGGGCATGGCAGGGGGCTTAAAGGGGGCCTGGACCCGCCCACTTCCGCTTTGGGGGCCAGCAACAGTTGCCAGGGCAACCCTGGGCATGGCAGGGTGCTTAAGGGGGCCTGGACCCGCCTACTTCCGCTTTGGGGGCCAGCAACAGTTGCCAGGGCAACCCTTGGCATGGCACGGGGCTCAAGGGGGCCTGGACCCGCCCACTTCCGCTTTGGGGGCCAGCAACAGTTGCCAGGGCAACCCTGGGCATGGCAGGGGCTTGAAGGGGGCCTGGACCCGCCCACTTCCGCTTTGGGGGCCAGCAACAGTTGCCAGGGCAACCCTGGGCATGGCAGGGGGCTCAAGGGGGCCTGGACCCGCCCACTTCCGCTTTGGGGGCCAGCAACAGTTGCCAGGGCAACCCTGGGCATGGCAGGGGGCTTGAAGGGGGCCTGGACCCACCCACTTCCGCTTTGGGGGCCAGCAACAGTTGCCAGGGCAACCCTGGGCATGGCAGGGGGCTTGAAGGGGGCCTGGACCCGCCCACTTCCGCTTTGGGGGCCAGCAACAGTTGCCAGGGCAACCCTGGTCATGGCAGGGGGCTTAAGGGGGCCTGGACCCGCCCACTTCCGCTTTGGGGGCCAGCAACAGTTGTCAGGGCAACCCTGGGCATGGCAGGGGGCTTGAAGTGGGCCTGGACCCGCCCACTTCCGCTTTGGGGGCCAGCAACAGTTGCCAGGGCAACCCTGGGAAGGGCAGCGGGCTTTAAGGGGGCCTGGACCCGCCCACTTCCGCTTTGGGGGCCAGCAACAGTTGCCAGGGCAACCCTGGGCATGGCAGGGGGCTTAAAGGGGGCCTGGACCCGCCCACTTCCGCTTTGCGGGCCAGCAACAGTTGCCAGGGCAACCCTGGGCATGGCAGGGTGCTTAAGGGGGCCTGGACCCGCCTACTTCAACTTTGGGGGCCAGCAACAGTTGCCAGGGCAACCCTTGGCATGGCAGGGGGCTCAAGGGGGCCTGGACCCGCCCACTTCCGCTTTGGGGGCCAGCAACAGTTGCCAGGGCAACCCTGGGCATGGCAGGGGGCTCAAGGGGGCCTGGACCCGCCCACTTCCGCTTTGGGGGCCAGCAACAGTTGCCAGGGTAACCCTGGGCATAGCAGGTGGCTTGAAGGGGGCCTGGACCCGCCCACTTCCGCTTTGGGGGCCAGCAACAGTTGCCAGGGCAACCCTGGGCATGGCAGGGGGCTCAAGGGGGCCTGGACCCGCCCACTTCCGCTTTGGGGGCCAGCAACAGTTACCAGGGCAACCCTGGGCATGGCAGGGGGCTTGAAGGGGGCCTGGACCCGCCCACTTCCGCTTTGGGGGCCAGCAACAGTTGCCAGGGCAACCCTGGGCATGGCAGGGGGCTTAAGGGGGCCTGGACCCGCCCACTTCCGCTTTGGGGGCCAGCAACAGTTGCCAGGGCAACCCTGGGCATGGCAGGGGGCTCAAGGGGGCCTGGACCCGCCCACTTCCGCTTTGGGGGCCAGCAACAGTTGCCAGGGCAACCCTGGGCATGGCAGGGGGCTGAAGGGGGCCTGGACCCGCCCACTTCCGCTTTGGGGGCCAGCAACAGTTGCCAGGGCAACCCTGGGCATGGCAGGGGGCTTGAAGGGGGCCTGGACCCGCCCACTTTCGCTTTGGGGGCCAGCAACAGTTGCCAGGGCAAACCTGGGCATGGCAGGGGGCTTGAAGGGGGCCTGGTCCCGCCCACTTCGGGGGCCAGCAACAGTTGCCAGGGCAACCCTGGGCATGGCAGGGGGCTTGAAGGGGGCCTGGACCCACCCACTTCCGCTTTGGGGGCCAGCAACAGTTGCCAGGGCAACCCTGGGCATGGCAGGGTGCTTAAGGGGGCCTGGACCCACCCACTTCCGCTTTGGGGGCCAGCAACAGTTGCCAGGGCAACCCTGGGCATGGCAGGGGGCTCAAGGGGGCCTGGACCCGCCCACTTCCGCTTTGGGGGCCAGCAACAGTTGCCAGGGCAACCCTGGGCAGGGCAGGGGGCTTTAAGGGGGCCTGGACCCGCCCACTTCCGCTTTGGGGGCCAGCAACAGTTGCCAGGGCCACCCTGGGAAGGGCAGCGGGCTTTAAGGGGGCCTGGACCCGCCCACTTCCGCTTTGGGGGCCAGCAACAGTTGCCAGGGCAACCCTGGGCATGGCAGGGGGCTTAAAGGGGGCCTGGACCCGCCCACTTCCGCTTTGGGGGCCAGCAACAGTTGCCAGGGCAACCCTGGGCATGGCAGGGTGCTTAAGGGGGCCTGGACCCGCCTACTTCCGCTTTGGGGGCCAGCAACAGTTGCCAGGGCAACCCTTGGCATGGCAGGGGGCTCAAGGGGGCCTGGACCCGCCCACTTCCGCTTTGGGGGCCAGCAACAGTTGCCAGGGCAACCCTGGGCATGGCAGGGGCTTGAAGGGGGCCTGGACCCGCCCACTTCCGCTTTGGGGGCCAGCAACAGTTGCCAGGGCAACCCTGGGCATGGCAGGGGGCTCAAGGGGGCCTGGACCCGCCCACTTCCGCTTTGGGGGCCAGCAACAGTTGCCAGGGCAACCCTGGGCATGGCAGGGGGCTTGAAGGGGGCCTGGACCCACCCACTTCCGCTTTGGGGGCCAGCAACAGTTGCCAGGGCAACCCTGGGCATGGCAGGGGGCTTGAAGGGGGCCTGGACCCGCCCACTTCCGCTTTGGGGGCCAGCAACAGTTGCCAGGGCAACCCTGGTCATGGCAGGGGGCTTAAGGGGGCCTGGACCCGCCCACTTCCGCTTTGGGGGCCAGCAACAGTTGCCAGGGCAACCCTGGGCATGGCAGGGGGCTCAAGGGGGCCTGGACCCGCCCACTTCCGCTTTGGGGGCCAGCAACAGTTGCCAGGGCAACCCTGGGCATGGCAGGGGGCTTAAAGGGGGCCTGGACCCGCCCACTTCCGCTTTGGGGGACAGCAACAGTTGCCAGGGCAACCCTGGGCAGGGCAGGGGGCTTGAAGGGGGCCTGGACCAGCCCACTTCCACTTTGGGGGCCAGCAACAGTTGCCAGGGCAACCCTGGGCATGGCAGGGGGCTTAAAGGGGGCCTGGACCCGCCCACTTCCGCTTTGGGGGCCAGCAACAGTTGCCAGGGCAACCCTGGGCAGGGCAGGGGGCTTTAAGGGGGCCTGGACCCGCCCACTTCCGCTTTGGGGGCCAGCAACAGTTGCCAGGGCAACCCTGGGAAGGGCAGCGGGCTTTAAGGGGGCCTGGACCCGCCCACTTCCGCTTTGGGGGCCAGCAACAGTTGCCAGGGCAACCCTGGGCATGGCAGGGGGCTTAAAGGGGGCCTGGACCCGCCCACTTCCGCTTTGGGGGCCAGCAACAGTTGCCAGGGCAACCCTGGGCATGGCAGGGGCTTGAAGGGGGCCTGGACCCGCCCACTTCCGCTTTGGGGGCCAGCAACAGTTGCCAGGGCAACCCTGGGCATGGCAGGGGGCTCAAGGGGGCCTGGACCCGCCCACTTCCGCTTTGGGGGCCAGCAACAGTTGCCAGGGCAACCCTGGGCATGGCAGGGGGCTTGAAGGGGGCCTGGACCCACCCACTGCCGCTTTGGGGGCCAGCAACAGTTGCCAGGGCAACCCTGGGCATGGCAGGGTGCTTAAGTGGGCCTGGACCCGCCCACTTCCGCTTTGGGGGCCAGCAACAGTTGCCAGGGCAACCCTTGGCATGGCAGGGGGCTCAAGGGGGCCTGGACCCGCCCACTTCCGCTTTGGGGGCCAGCAACAGTTGCCAGGGCAACCCTGGGCATGGCAGGGGCTTGAAGGGGGCCTGGACCCGCCCACTTCCGCTTTGGGGGCCAGCAACAGTTGCCAGGGCAACCCTGGGCATGGCAGGGGGCTCAAGGGGGCCTGGACCCGCCCACTTCCGCTTTGGGGGCCAGCAACAGTTGCCAGGGCAACCCTGGGCAGGGCAGGGGGCTTTAAGGGGGCCTGGACCCGCCCACTTCCGCTTTGGGGGCCAGCAACAGTTGCCAGGGCAACCCTGGGAAGGGCAGCGGGCTTTAAGGGGGCCTGGACCCGCCCACTTCCGCTTTGGGGGCCAGCAACAGTTGCCAGGGCAACCCTGGGCATGGCAGGGGGCTTAAAGGGGGCCTGGACCCGCCCACTTCCGCTTTGGGGGCCAGCAACAGTTGCCAGGGCAACCCTGGGCATGGCAGGGTGCTTAAGGGGGCCTGGACCCGCCTACTTCCGCTTTGGGGGCCAGCAACAGTTGCCAGGGCAACCCTTGGCATGGCACGGGGCTCAAGGGGGCCTGGACCCGCCCACTTCCGCTTTGGGGGCCAGCAACAGTTGCCAGGGCAACCCTGGGCATGGCAGGGGCTTGAAGGGGGCCTGGACCCGCCCACTTCCGCTTTGGGGGCCAGCAACAGTTGCCAGGGCAACCCTGGGCATGGCAGGGGGCTCAAGGGGGCCTGGACCCGCCCACTTCCGCTTTGGGGGCCAGCAACAGTTGCCAGGGCAACCCTGGGCATGGCAGGGGGCTTGAAGGGGGCCTGGACCCACCCACTTCCGCTTTGGGGGCCAGCAACAGTTGCCAGGGCAACCCTGGGCATGGCAGGGGGCTTGAAGGGGGCCTGGACCCGCCCACTTCCGCTTTGGGGGCCAGCAACAGTTGCCAGGGCAACCCTGGTCATGGCAGGGGGCTTAAGGGGGCCTGGACCCGCCCACTTCCGCTTTGGGGGCCAGCAACAGTTGTCAGGGCAACCCTGGGCATGGCAGGGGGCTTGAAGTGGGCCTGGACCCGCCCACTTCCGCTTTGGGGGCCAGCAACAGTTGCCAGGGCAACCCTGGGAAGGGCAGCGGGCTTTAAGGGGGCCTGGACCCGCCCACTTCCGCTTTGGGGGCCAGCAACAGTTGCCAGGGCAACCCTGGGCATGGCAGGGGGCTTAAAGGGGGCCTGGACCCGCCCACTTCCGCTTTGCGGGCCAGCAACAGTTGCCAGGGCAACCCTGGGCATGGCAGGGTGCTTAAGGGGGCCTGGACCCGCCTACTTCCGCTTTGGGGGCCAGCAACAGTTGCCAGGGCAACCCTTGGCATGGCAGGGGGCTCAAGGGGGCCTGGACCCGCCCACTTCCGCTTTGGGGGCCAGCAACAGTTGCCAGGGCAACCCTGGGCATGGCAGGGGGCTCAAGGGGGCCTGGACCCGCCCACTTCCGCTTTGGGGGCCAGCAACAGTTGCCAGGGCAACCCTGGGCATAGCAGGTGGCTTGAAGGGGGCCTGGACCCGCCCACTTCCGCTTTGGGGGCCAGCAACAGTTGCCAGGGCAACCCTGGGCATGGCAGGGGGCTCAAGGGGGCCTGGACCCGCCCACTTCCGCTTTGGGGGCCAGCAACAGTTACCAGGGCAACCCTGGGCATGGCAGGGGGCTTGAAGGGGGCCTGGACCCGCCCACTTCCGCTTTGGGGGCCAGCAACAGTTGCCAGGGCAACCCTGGGCATGGCAGGGGGCTTAAGGGGGCCTGGACCCGCCCACTTCCGCTTTGGGGGCCAGCAACAGTTGCCAGGGCAACCCTGGGCATGGCAGGGGGCTCAAGGGGGCCTGGACCCGCCCACTTCCGCTTTGGGGGCCAGCAACAGTTGCCAGGGCAACCCTGGGCATGGCAGGGGGCTGAAGGGGGCCTGGACCCGCCCACTTCCGCTTTGGGGGCCAGCAACAGTTGCCAGGGCAACCCTGGGCATGGCAGGGGTCTTGAAGGGGGCCTGGACCCGCCCACTTTCGCTTTGGGGGCCAGCAACAGTTGCCAGGGCAAACCTGGGCATGGCAGGGGGCTTGAAGGGGGCCTGGTCCCGCCCACTTCGGGGGCCAGCAACAGTTGCCAGGGCAACCCTGGGCATGGCAGGGGGCTTAAAGGGGGCCTGGACCCGCCCACTTCCGCTTTGGGGGCCAGCAACAGTTGCCAGGGCAACCCTGGGCATGGCAGGGTGCTTAAGGGGGCCTGGACCAGCCCACTTCCGCTTTGGGGGCCAGCAACAGTTGCCAGGGCAACCCTGGGCATGGCAGGGGGCTTAAAGGGGGCCTGGACCCGCCCACTTCCGCTTTGGGGGCCAGCAACAGTTGCCAGGGCAACCCTGGGCATGGCAGGGTGCTTAAGGGGGCCTGGACCCGCCCACTTCCGCTTTGGGGGCCAGCAACAGTTGCCAGGGCAACCCTTGGCATGGCAGGGGGCTCAAGGGGGCCTGGACCCGCCCACTTCCGCTTTGGGGGCCAGCAACAGTTGCCAGGGCAACCGTGGGCATGGCAGGGGCTTGAAGGGGGCCTGGACCCACCCACTTCCGCTTTGGGGGCCAGCAACAGTTGCCAGGGCAACCCTGGGCATGGCAGGGGGCTCAAGGGGGCCTGGACCCGCCCACTTCCGCTTTGGGGGCCAGCAACAGTTGCCAGGGCAACCCTGGGCAGGGCAGGGGGCTTTAAGGGGGCCTGGACCCGCCCACTTCCGCTTTGGGGGCCAGCAACAGTTGCCAGGGCAACCCTGGGAAGGGCAGCGGGCTTTAAGGGGGCCTGGACCCGCCCACTTCCGCTTTGGGGGCCAGCAACAGTTGCCAGGGCAACCCTGGGCATGGCAGGGGGCTTAAAGGGGGCCTGGACCCGCCCACTTCCGCTTTGGGGGCCAGCAACAGTTGCCAGGGCAACCCTGGGCATGGCAGGGTGCTTAAGGGGGCCTGGACCCGCCTACTTCCGCTTTGGGGGCCAGCAACAGTTGCCAGGGCAACCCTTGGCATGGCAGGGGGCTCAAGGGGGCCTGGACCCGCCCACTTCCGCTTTGGGGGCCAGCAACAGTTGCCAGGGCAACCCTGGGCATGGCAGGGGCTTGAAGGGGGCCTGGACCCGCCCACTTCCGCTTTGGGGGCCAGCAACAGTTGCCAGGGCAACCCTGGGCATGGCAGGGGGCTCAAGGGGGCCTGGACCCGCCCACTTCCGCTTTGGGGGCCAGCAACAGTTGCCAGGGCAACCCTGGGCATGGCAGGGGGCTTGAAGGGGGCCTGGACCCACCCACTTCCGCTTTGGGGGCCAGCAACAGTTGCCAGGGCAACCCTGGGCATGGCAGGGGGCTTGAAGGGGGCCTGGACCCGCCCACTTCCGCTTTGGGGGCCAGCAACAGTTGCCAGGGCAACCCTGGTCATGGCAGGGGGCTTAAGGGGGCCTGGACCCGCCCACTTCCGCTTTGGGGGCCAGCAACAGTTGCCAGGGCAACCCTGTGTCAGGACCCGGGGTGCCATGGACGCACCCATTGGCAGTACTGTGGTGGTCACACAGACGCCCCAGACCTCCGCTACTTACTGGAGTCATAGGACGCGTCAGGGGAACAGCCGCGCGGCAGAGACTTCCTCCGCAGCTTCCGGATGCCGGGCGTCAGGGGTTGCTAGGCAACCAGCCCGGCGCGCTGCTTCCGGCGGTACTGACAGAGGTCCCGGCGCGTTGCCAGGTAACAGCAGACGCCGGGCGATTCAAACCTAGTCCTGACTGTTTTCTGGCAGTCAGGACGCCGGTTGCTTGGCGCCCTTTTCTTCGCGCACCTATCACCTTGTTAGAGGCTCGGTTCAGGTGCCTCTCTTTCATTGGTCCCGCTCCCTTTATCAGCGGTCTGAGAATGCTCTCAGACGCCGGTGATAGATTCCTGTTACTTGCGGGTCAGCTGTCTCTGTTACAGGCAGCTATCCCTGGTTTACGATCGGCTGTACCCACGCGGTCCGGACACCCACATCTCTTCCACCCCTGTTGGGTGCCGTGAGTTATCCTGGGCTACCGCCGAGTAGCATTATTTCTATATTGTGTGCCCTGGTAGGAGGTGGGCCTTGATCCTCCTTATTGGTTGTTTATGTATGATTAGTTGTGGGGTCACAACTATCTTTAGTTACATTTTGGTCTCATAGGTATTTTTGGGACTAAGTTCATTTACGTTGCGCGACGGTGTCGCAGTATTACGTTACCTAGGTATTTATGTTATTTGTGTCTTTACTTGGCTATGTGAAAAATACCCCTAGGTATCCAGCCATTCTCCCCGGAGTGCTTCATCATCTTGGGTTCCTGGGGACCACTGCCTTAGGGCTAGTTAGCTTCATCCCCTTGTTCTCTCCTAACTTTGGTGGTCGCGTTGTCCCCTCTCAAGACCAGGTGGCATCGGGGTTGGAGCCTGACTAACGGGCTCCTTCGAACGCGGCTATTATTGGCGAAGCCTAGTACTAGCACGCATCCACCAAAGGTATTCAGAGACAACGGAGATAGGGTGGCAGGAGAGGTCCCAGGAACCTAACAGTATCACCGGCCAAATTAAAGTTGGAGACAAATCTTTAACAACTTCCAACATGAACCCTGAGCAGGTTCAGGGTTTAACTCAGATGATGCAAGACCTTACTCTCCGGGTATCAGTCCAGGAGGGTATTTCGCGTGATGCCCGGAGCACACCCCCTGAGCCCAAACTCAACCTTCCCAATAGGTTTTCTGGGGACCGTAGAGAATTTTTTAATTTTAGAGAGTCCTGCAAATTGTACTTCCGCTTAAAACCCAGGTCTGCAGGTACTCAGGCCCAACAGGTGGGGATCATCATTTCATTACTTCAGGGCGACCCCCAAACATGGGCATTTGGGCTTAAAGTTGGGGATGAGGCACTGTCCTCAGTGGATAACCTCTTTAAAGCTTTGGGACTATTATACGATGACCCTGACAGGGAAGCTTCCGCGGAAAGCCATCTCCGAGCCCTTAAACAGGGTAGAAATCCCGCGGAGGCCTATTGCACAGAGTTTCGTAGATGGGCCAACGACTGCGGTTGGAATGACCCCGCGTTAAGGAGTCAATTTAGGTTAGGGCTATCAGAATCCATCAAAGATAGTCTATTACAATATCCTGTTCCCCCCACCTTGGATAAACTTATGGAGTTGGTTATTAAAATTGATAGACGCTTTAGGGAACGCAAAGCAGAAAGGGTTTCTGCGGCAATCCCTCACCCTGTCGTCTATTCTTCGGCTGAAGAGTCAGAAGAGCCCATGGAGGTAGGCCTGGCTCGGCTCCCAGCGGGAGGAGGGGTTCGCCGAAGAAACTTTGGTGTTTGTTTTCTGTGTAACAAAAGGGGGCACTTTGTCCAGAATTGTCCTCAGCGTCAGGGAAACTCCCGGACCTAGCGGATGGTGAGGAGGTTCGCTCAGGTCTTCAATTTGTCTCCTCGCAAAATGCATGCTTAGTACCAGCAAAGATTTCCTGGGGAGACTCTGCTGACTCATTAAGGGCGTTTATTGACAGCGGAGCCGCAGGAAATTTTCTGGATATTTCTTTGGCCAAGACTCTAGGTATCCCTCAAGTCAAGATGGACAGGGCCATTTCCATTCGTGGGTTAGATGGTAACTCGTTGCCCAATGGTCAGATAGTGAGTTGTACACCACCCATGCAGGTAACTGTTGGAGCATTACACCACGAACAAATAGTGTTTTTCCTCACACATTGTCCATCGGTTCCCCTTGTGCTTGGCCATCCGTGGCTGATCAGGCATAATCCGGTAATTGACTGGCAAAAGGGGGAGATTGTTAGTTGGGGCTTTGATTGTTTTTCTCGGTGCTTATCACAGCCATTACGGGTCGCCACCGTACTTTGTAAAGACCTTCCTGAGGTATATAGGGATTTTGAGGATGTGTTTTCCAAGGGAAAAGCAGATACTCTTCCCCCGCATCGACCCTATGACTGCACCATTAAATTAATTCCTGGTTCCCCATGGCCTAAAGCTAGGTTATATGCCCTTAGTGCTCCGGAGACTAATGCCATGGAAGAGTATGTGTCTGAAAGTCTTTCCAAAGGGTTTATACGTCCATCTAGGTCCCCTCTGAGTGCAGGCTTTTTCTTTGTCGGGAAAAAGGATGGGTCTTTGAGGCCATGCATTGATTACAGGGCATTAAATAAAATCTCAGTCAGGAATTCATACCCCCTCCCACTCATTTCAGTACTTTTTGATCAGCTCAGAAGAGCTACCATCTTCTCCAAGATTGACCTCAGGGGGGCGTATAATCTTATTCGTATAAAGTCCGGGGATGAATGGAAGACTGCTTTTAGCACACTTTCCGGTCATTTCGAGTATTTAGTAATGCCCTTTGGATTAGCCAATGCTCCAGCGGTCTTCCAGGACTTTATCAATGACGTACTCAGAGATTTTTTAGGGAAATTCGTGGTCGTATATCTTGATGATATATTAATCTTTTCGTCTTCAGTCACCCAACACTACGCTCATGTGCGTCAAGTCTTGCAGAAATTGCGGGAAAATAAATTGTATGCCAAATTGGAGAAATGTGAGTTCCATGTTTCTGAGGTAGCATTCTTGGGTTATATTATTTCACCCCAGGGGTTCTCCATGGAACCCAAAAAACTCAAAGCCATTTTAGAGTGGGAGCGACCTAGCAACCTCAAAGCGGTGCAGAGGTTCCTAGGATTCGCTAACTATTATCGGCGGTTTATACACGCATTTGCTGAAGTGGTGGCGCCTATTGTGGCACTCACCAAAAAAGGAGCCAATCCTGCAGAATGGTCTCCTCAGGCGGAACAGTCTTTTCTCCTTCTTAAACAAGCTTTCGTGGCTGCCCCGGTGTTGCGTCACCCTAATCCTGAGTTGCCTTTTTTGGTGGAGGTGGATGCCTCAGAGGTGGGTGTTGGGGCCGTCTTGTCTCAGCAGGATCCTGACTCAGGAGACGTACACCCATGTGCTTTTATGTCTAGAAAGTTCTCACAGGCGGAGGCTAATTATGACATTGGTAACCGAGAATTACTGGCAGTAAAATGTGCGTTAGAAGAATGGAGACATTGGCTCGAGGGAGCTAAGCATATGATCTCCATCCTTACTGATCACAAAAATCTTCAGTACATCGAGTCTGCGAAACGGTTGAATTCCAGGCAAGCCCGATGGGCGTTGTTTTTTGCCCGCTTTAACTTTCTTATCACATACAGGCCAGGCGCCAAAAATGTCAAAGCCGATGCCCTGTCCCGATCTTTCATGGCCTCACAGGAGACTCGGGCCCCAGTAGTCTCTATCATTCCTGCCAGATGCATTCATGCGGGCGTTCTGCAAGACTGGCAAACCCAGTTAACACAGGTTCAGGAGCAAGCCCCGGAAGGAGTTCCGGTCGGTCGTCTTTTTGTGCCTTCTTCTCTAAGAAAAAGTATTCTTCTGGAGTTTCATAATAGTAAACTGGCGGGACACCCCGGGATTTGGAAAACACACAAACTTCTTTCTCGCTCGGTGTGGTGGCCGCAGATGTTGAAAGATGTTAAAGACTTTGTTTTGTCATGTCCGGTGTGTGCCCAGCATAAGGTGCCCAGGTCTTTGCCATTAGGCAAATTACTACCGTTGGGGACTCCCTGGAGGCCATGGTCCCATGTTTCTATGGATTTCCTGGTTGAGTTACCTTTGTCTGCAGGCTATCAGGTAGTATGGGTGGTTATGGACCGCTTCAGTAAGATGGCACATTTTGTGGCACTCCGCAAATTACCGTCTGCCCAAGAATTAGTCAGTTTGTTTATCCGGCATGTCTTCAGGTTGCACGGTCTTCCCACGGATATGGTTTCTGACCGTGGGCCACAATTTGTTGCTAAATTTTGGCGGTTGTTCTGTAAGGCCATGGGTATTAATCTCAGTCTCACGTCAGGCTATCACCCCCAGTCCAATGGGCAGACGGAAAGACTCAACCAATCCCTCAAGCAATATTTGCGTTGCTATGCCTCTAAACTGCAAGACAATTGGGTGGAACATCTTCCGCTAGCAGAGTTTGCCTACAACAACGCCTGTCACTCTGCATCTAAAGTCTCTCCTTTTTTCGCGGTCTTGGGCTGTCATCCCAGGTCGAATGCCTTGGATCCCAATTCTTCTTTTGCTTCTTTTTCTACGGCCACGCATCTCAAAAAGGTCTGGCGAGATGTCCGCATGGTCCTGGAGAAAACCTTGCTCAAAGAGAAAAGGAGAGTAGATCTCAATAGACGACATTGCCCCTTTAAGGTCGGGGATAAAGTCTGGTTGTCAACACGCAATATCAAATTGAAACAGCCCTCGGCCAAACTAGGGCCCAGATTTATAGGACCCTTTAGGATTTTAAAGAAAATCAATCCGGTTGCCTTTCGTCTGTTGTTGCCACGGTCGTTGAAGATCAATAATACGTTTCACTGTTCTCTCTTGAAACCTTTTGTCACGTCCAAAAAGTTTCCCCGCAAAATCAGCCAAGGGTCTTCTCCAGTCATTATTGAGGGACAACAGGAGTTCCGGGTGGAGAGAGTTTTGGATTCCAAGGTCTCCCGCGGACAACTCCAATTCTTGGTTCACTGGAAAGGCTTTGGTCCAGAGGATAGGTCTTGGGTCACTGACGAGGATCTACATGCCCCTAGGCTAAAAAAATTGTTTTTTCAACAATTTCCTCATAAGCCCGGATTTAGGGGTACTAAGACCCCTGGTCGAGGGGGGGGTACTGTCAGGACCCGGGGTGCCATGGACGCACCCATTGGCAGTACTGTGGTGGTCACACAGACGCCCCAGACCTCCGCTACTTACTGGAGTCATAGGACGCGTCAGGGGAACAGCCGCGCGGCAGAGACTTCCTCCGCAGCTTCCGGACGCCGGGCGTCAGGGGTTGCTAGGCAACCAGCCCGGCGCGCTGCTTCCGGCGGTACTGACAGAGGTCCCGGCGCGTTGCCAGGTAACAGCAGACGCCGGGCGATTCAAACCTAGTCCTGACTGTTTTCTGGCAGTCAGGACGCCGGTTGCTTGGCGCCCTTTTCTTCGCGCACCTATCACCTTGTTAGAGGCTCGGTTCAGGTGCCTCTCTTTCATTGGTCCCGCTCCCTTTATCAGCGGTCTGAGAATGCTCTCAGACGCCGGTGATAGATTCCTGTTACTTGCGGGTCAGCTGTCTCTGTTACAGGCAGCTATCCCTGGTTTACGATCGGCTGTACCCACGCGGTCCGGACACCCACATCTCTTCCACCCCTGTTGGGTGCCGTGAGTTATCCTGGGCTACCGCCGAGTAGCATTATTTCTATATTGTGTGCCCTGGTAGGAGGTGGGCCTTGATCCTCCTTATTGGTTGTTTATGTATGATTAGTTGTGGGGTCACAACTATCTTTAGTTACATTTTGGTCTCATAGGTATTTTTGGGACTAAGTTCATTTACGTTGCGCGACGGTGTCGCAGTATTACGTTACCTAGGTATTTATGTTATTTGTGTCTTTACTTGGCTATGGGAAAAATACCCCTAGGTATCCAGCCATTCTCCCCGGAGTGCTTCATCATCTTGGGTTCCTGGGGACCACTGCCTTAGGGCTAGTTAGCTTCATCCCCTTGTTCTCTCCTAACTTTGGTGGTCGCGTTGTCCCCTCTCAAGACCAGGTGGCATCGGGGTTGGAGCCTGACTAACGGGCTCCTTCGAACGCGGCTATTATTGGCGAAGCCTAGTACTAGCACGCATCCACCAAAGGTATTCAGAGACAACGGAGATAGGGTGGCAGGAGAGGTCCCAGGAACCTAACACCCTGGGCATGGCAGGGGGCTTGAAGTGGGCCTGGACCCGCCCACTTCCGCTTTGGGGGCCAGCAACAGTTGCCAGGGCAACCCTGGGAAGGGCAGCGGGCTTTAAGGGGGCCTGGACCCGCCCACTTCCGCTTTGGGGGCCAGCAACAGTTGCCAGGGCAACCCTGGGCATGGCAGGGGGCTTAAAGGGGGCCTGGACCCGCCCACTTCCGCTTTGGTGGCCAGCAACAGTTGCCAGGGCAACCCTGGGCATGGCAGGGTGATTAAGGGGGCCTGGACCCGCCTACTTCCGCTTTGGGGGCCAGCAACAGTTGCCAGGGCAACCCTTGGCATGGCAGGGGGCTCAAGGGGGCCTGGACCCGCCCACTTCCGCTTTGGGGGCCAGCAACAGTTGCCAGGGCAACCCTGGGCATGGCAGGGGCTTGAAGGGGGCCTGGACCCGCCCACTTCCGCTTTGGGGGCCAGCAACAGTTGCCAGGGCAACCCTGGGCAGGGCAGGGGGCTTGAAGGGGGCCTGGACCCGCCCACTTCCACTTTGGGGGCCAGCAACAGTTGCCAGGGCAACCCTGGGCATGGCAGGGGGCTTAAAGGGGGCCTGGACCCGCCCACTTCCGCTTTGGGGTCCAGCAACAGTTGCCAGGGCAACCCTGGGCAGGGCAGGGGGCTTTAAGGGGGCCTGGACCCGCCCACTTCCGCTTTGGGGGCCAGCAACAGTTGCCAGGGCAACCCTGGGCATGGCAGGGGGCTTAAAGGGGGCCTGGACCCGCCCACTTCCGCTTTGGTGGCCAGCAACAGTTGCCAGGGCAACCCTGGGCATGGCAGGGTGATTAAGGGGGCCTGGACCCGCCTACTTCCGCTTTGGGGGCCAGCAACAGTTGCCAGGGCAACCCTTGGCATGGCAGGGGGCTCAAGGGGGCCTGGACCCGCCCACTTCCGCTTTGGGGGCCAGCAACAGTTGCCAGGGCAACCCTGGGCATGGCAGGGGCTTGAAGGGGGCCTGGACCCGCCCACTTCCGCTTTGGGGGCCAGCAACAGTTGCCAGGGCAACCCTGGGCAGGGCAGGGGGCTTGAAGGGGGCCTGGACCCGCCCACTTCCACTTTGGGGGCCAGCAACAGTTGCCAGGGCAACCCTGGGCATGGCAGGGGGCTTAAAGGGGGCCTGGACCCGCCCACTTCCGCTTTGGGGTCCAGCAACAGTTGCCAGGGCAACCCTGGGCAGGGCAGGGGGCTTTAAGGGGGCCTGGACCCGCCCACTTCCGCTTTGGGGGCCAGCAACAGTTGCCAGGGCAACCCTGGGAAGGGCAGCGGGCTTTAAGGGGGCCTGGACCCGCCCACTTCTTCTTTGGGGGCCAGCAACAGTTGCCAGGGCAACCCTGGGCATGGCAGGGGGCTTAAAGGGGGCCTGGACCCGGCCACTTCCGCTTTGGGGGCCAGCAACAGTTGCCAGGGCAACCCTGGGCATGGCAGGGGGCTTAAAGGGGGCCTGGACCCGCCCACTTCCGCTTTGGGGGCCAGCAACAGTTGCCAGGGCAACCCTGGGCAGGCAGGGGGCCTGGACCCGCCCACTTCCGCTTTGGGGGCCAGCAACAGTTGCCAGGGCAACCCTGGGCATGGCAGGGGGCTTAAAGGGGGCCTGGACCCGCCCACTTCCGCTTTGGGGGCCAGCAACAGTTGCCAGGGCAACCCTGGGCATGGCAGAAGGCTTAAGGGGGGCCTGGACCCGCCCACTTCCGCTTTGGGGGCCAGCAACAGTTGCCAGGGCAACCCTGGGCATGGCAGGGGGCTCAAGGGGGCCTGGACCCGCCCACTTCCGCTTTGGGGGCCAGCAACAGTTGCCAGGGCAACCCTGGGCATGGCAGGGGGCTTAAAGGGGGCCTGGACCCGCCCACTTCCGCTTTGGGGGACAGCAACAGTTGCCAGGGCAACCCTGGGCAGGGCAGGGGGCTTGAAGGGGGCCTGGACCAGCCCACTTCCACTTTGGGGGCCAGCAACAGTTGCCAGGGCAACCCTGGGCATGGCAGGGGGCTTAAAGGGGGCCTGGACCCGCCCACTTCCGCTTTGGGGGCCAGCAACAGTTGCCAGGGCAACCCTGGGCAGGGCAGGGGGCTTTAAGGGGGCCTGGACCCGCCCACTTCCGCTTTGGGGGCCAGCAACAGTTGCCAGGGCAACCCTGGGAAGGGCAGCGGGCTTTAAGGGGGCCTGGACCCGCCCACTTCCGCTTTGGGGGCCAGCAACAGTTGCCAGGGCAACCCTGGGCATGGCAGGGGGCTTAAAGGGGGCCTGGACCCGCCCACTTCCGCTTTGGGGGCCAGCAACAGTTGCCAGGGCAACCCTGGGCATGGCAGGGGCTTGAAGGGGGCCTGGACCCGCCCACTTCCGCTTTGGGGGCCAGCAACAGTTGCCAGGGCAACCCTGGGCATGGCAGGGGGCTCAAGGGGGCCTGGACCCGCCCACTTCCGCTTTGGGGGCCAGCAACAGTTGCCAGGGCAACCCTGGGCAGGGCAGGGGGCTTTAAGGGGGCCTGGACCCGCCCACTTCCGCTTTGGGGGCCAGCAACAGTTGCCAGGGCAACCCTGGGAAGGGCAGCGGGCTTTAAGGGGGCCTGGACCCGCCCACTTCCGCTTTGGGGGCCAGCAACAGTTGCCAGGGCAACCCTGGGCATGGCAGGGGGCTTAAAGGGGGCCTGGACCCGCCCACTTCCGCTTTGGGGGCCAGCAACAGTTGCCAGGGCAACCCTGGGCATGGCAGGGTGCTTAAGGGGGCCTGGACCCGCCTACTTCCGCTTTGGGGGCCAGCAACAGTTGCCAGGGCAACCCTTGGCATGGCACGGGGCTCAAGGGGGCCTGGACCCGCCCACTTCCGCTTTGGGGGCCAGCAACAGTTGCCAGGGCAACCCTGGGCATGGCAGGGGGCTTAAGGGGGCCTGGACCCGCCCACTTCCGCTTTGGGGGCCAGCAACAGTTGCCAGGGCAACCCTGGGCATGGCAGGGGGCTCAAGGGGGCCTGGACCCACCCACTTCCGCTTTGGGGGCCAGCAACAGTTGCCAGGGCAACCCTGGGCATGGCAGGGGGCTGAAGGGGGCCTGGACCCGCCCACTTCCTTTTTGGGGGCCAGCAACAGTTGCCAGGGCAACCCTGGGCATGGCAGGGGGCTTGAAGGGGGCCTGGACCCGCCCACTTTCGCTTTGGGGGCCAGCAACAGTTGCCAGGGCAACCCTGGGAAGGGCAGCGGGCTTTAAGGGGGCCTGGACCCGCCCACTTCCGCTTTGGGGCCAGCAACAGTTGCCAGGGCAACCCTGGGCATGGCAGGGTGCTCAAGGGGGCCTGGACCCGCCCACTTCCGCTTTGGGGGCCAGCAACAGTTGCCAGGGCAACCCTGAGCATGGCAGGGGGCTTGAAGGGGGCCTGGACCCGCCCACTTCCGCTTTGGGGGCCAGCAACAGTTGCCAGGGCAACCCTGGGCATGGCAGGGGGCTTGAAGGGGGCCTGGACCCGCCCACTTCCGCTTTGGGGGCCAGCAACAGTTGCCAGGGCAACCCTGGGCATGGCAGGGGCTTGAAGGGGGCCTGGACCCGCCCACTTCCGCTTTGGGGGCCAGCAACAGTTGCCAGGGCAACCCTGGGCATGGCAGGGTGCTTAAGGGGGCCTGGACCCGCCCACTTCCGCTTTGGGGGCCAGCAACAGTTGCCAGGGCAACCCTTGGCATGGCAGGGGGCTCAAGGGGGCCTGGACCCGCCCACTTCCGCTTTGGGGGCCAGCAACAGTTGCCAGGGCAACCCTGGGCATGGCAGGGGCTTGAAGGGGGCCAGGACCCGCCCACTTCCGCTTTGGGGGCCAGCAACAGTTGCCAGGGCAAGCCTGGGCATGGCAGGGTGCTTAAGGGGGCCTGGACCCGCCTACTTCCGCTTTGGGGGCCAGCAACAGTTGCCAGGGCAACCCTTGGCATGGCAGGGGGCTCAAGGGGGCCTGGACCCGCCCACTTCCGCTTTGGGGGCCAGCAACAGTTGCTAGGGCAACCCTGGGCATGGCAGGGGCTTGAAGGGGGCCTGGACCCGCCCACTTCCGCTTTGGGGGCCAGCAACAGTTGCCAGGGCAACCCTGGGCATGGCAGGGGGCTCAAGGGGGCCTGGACCCGCCCACTTCCGCTTTGGGGGCCAGCAACAGTTGCCAGGGCAACCCTGGGCATGGCAGGGGGCTCAAGGGGGCCTGGACCCGCCCACTTCCGCTTTGGGGGCCAGCAACAGTTGCCAGGGCAACCCTGGGCATGGCAGGGGGCTGAAGGGGGCCTGGACCCGCCCACTTCCGCTTTGGGGGCCAGCAACAGTTGCCAGGGCAACCCTGGGCATGGCAGGGGGCTTGAAGGGGGCCTGGACCCGCCCACTTTCGCTTTGGGGGCCAGCAACAGTTGCCAGGGCAACCCTGGGCATGGCAGGGGGCTTGAAGGGGGCCTGGTCCCGCCCACTTCGGGGGCCAGCAACAGTTGCCAGGGCAACCCTGGGCATGGCAGGGGGCTCAAGGGGGCCTGGACCCGCCCACTTCCGCTTTGGGCCCCAGCAACAGTTGCCAGGGCAACCCTGGGCATGGCAGGGGGCTTAAAGGGGGCCTGGACGCCGCCCACTTCCGCTTTGGGGGCCAGCAACAGTTGCCAGGGCAACCCTGGGCATGGAAGGGGGCTTTAAGGGGGCCTGGACCCACCCACTTCCGCTTTGGGGGCCAGCAACAGTTGCCAGGGCAACCCTGGGCATGGAAGGGGGCTTTAAGGGGGCCTGGACCCGCCCACTTCCGCTTTGGGGGCCAGCAACAGTTGCCAGGGCAACCCTGGGCATGGCAGGGTGCTTAAGGGGGCCTGGACCCGCCCACTTCCGCTTTGGGGGCCAGCAACAGTTGCCAGGGCAACCCTTGGCATGGCAGGGGGCTCAAGGGGGCCTGGACCCGCCCACTTCCGCTTTGGGGGCCAGCAACAGTTGCCAGGGCAACCCTGGGCATGGCAGGGGGCTTAAAGGGGGCCTGGACCCGCCCACTTCCGCTTTGGGGGCCAGCAACAGTTGCCAGGGCAACCCTGGGCATGGCAGGGGGCTTGAAGTGGGCCTGGACCCGCCCACTTCCGCTTTGGGGGCCAGCAACAGTTGCCAGGGCAACCCTGGGAAGGGCAGCGGGCTTTAAGGGGGCCTGGACCCGCCCACTTCCGCTTTGGGGGCCAGCAACAGTTGCCAGGGCAACCCTGGGCATGGCAGGGGGCTTAAAGGGGGCCTGGACCCGCCCACTTCCGCTTTGCGGGCCAGCAACAGTT
The DNA here is from genome assembly GCF_055691185.1 of Crinia signifera. NCBI lineage: Eukaryota > Metazoa > Chordata > Amphibia > Anura > Myobatrachidae > Crinia > Crinia signifera. Next base: position 28,086 of record NW_028142222.1, on the reverse strand, counting down.
GCCAGGGCAACCCTGGGCATGGCAGGGTGCTTAAGGGGGCCTGGACCCGCCTACTTTCGCTTTGGGGGCCAGCAACAGTTGCCAGGGCAACCCTTGGCATGGCAGGGGGCTCAAGGGGGCCTGGACCCGCCCACTTCCGCTTTGGGGGCCAGCAACAGTTGCCAGGGCAACCCTGGGCATGGCAGGGGCTTGAAGGGGGCCTGGACCCGCCCACTTCCGCTTTGGGGGCCAGCAACAGTTGCCAGGGCAACCCTGGGCATGGCAGGGGGCTCAAGGGGGCCTGGACCCGCCCACTTCCGCTTTGGGGGCCAGCAACAGTTGCCAGGGCAACCCTGGGCATAGCAGGTGGCTTGAAGGGGGCCTGGACCCGCCCACTTCCGCTTTGGGGGCCAGCAACAGTTGCCAGGGCAACCCTGGGCATGGCAGGGGGCTCAAGGGGGCCTGGACCCGCCCACTTCCGCTTTGGGGGCCAGCAACAGTTACCAGGGCAACCCTGGGCATGGCAGGGGGCTTGAAGGGGGCCTGGACCCGCCCACTTCCGCTTTGGGGGCCAGCAACAGTTGCCAGGGCAACCCTGGGCATGGCAGGGGGCTTAAGGGGGCCTGGACCCGCCCACTTCCGCTTTGGGGGCCAGCAACAGTTGCCAGGGCAACCCTGGGCATGGCAGGGGGCTCAAGGGGGCCTGGACCCGCCCACTTCCGCTTTGGGGGCCAGCAACAGTTGCCAGGGCAACCCTGGGCATGGCAGGGGGCTGAAGGGGGCCTGGACCCGCCCACTTCCGCTTTGGGGGCCAGCAACAGTTGCCAGGGCAACCCTGGGCATGGCAGGGGGCTTGAAGGGGGCCTGGACCCGCCCACTTTCGCTTTGGGGGCCAGCAACGGGCATGGCAGGGGGCTTGAAGGGGGCCTGGTCCCGCCCACTTCGGGGGCCAGCAACAGTTGCCAGGGCAACCCTGGGCATGGCAGGGGGCTTGAAGGGGGCCTGGACCCACCCACTTCCGCTTTGGGGGCCAGCAACAGTTGCCAGGGCAACCCTGGGCATGGCAGGGTGCTTAAGGGGGCCTGGACCCGCCCACTTCCGCTTTGGGGGCCAGCAACAGTTGCCAGGGCAACCCTTGGCATGGCAGGGGGCTCAAGGGGGCCTGGACCCGCCCACTTCCGCTTTGGGGGCCAGCAACAGTTGCCAGGGCAACCCTGGGCATGGCAGGGTGCTTAAGGGGGCCTGGACCCGCCCACTTCCGCTTTGGGGGCCAGCAACAGTTGCCAGGGCAACCCTTGGCATGGCAGGGGGCTCAAGGGGGCCTGGACCCGCCCACTTCCGCTTTGGGGGCCAGCAACAGTTGCCACGGCAACCCTGGGCATGGCAGGGGCTTGAAGGGGGCCTGGACCCGCCCACTTCCGCTTTGGGGGCCAGCAACAGTTGCCAGGGCAACCCTGGGCATGGCAGGGGGCTCAAGGGGGCCTGGACCCGCCCACTTCCGCTTTGGGGGCCAGCAACAGTTGCCAGGGCAACCCTGGGCAGGGCAGGGGGCTTTAAGGGGGCCTGGACCCGCCCACTTCCGCTTTGGGGGCCAGCAACAGTTGCCAGGGCAACCCTGGGAAGGGCAGCGGGCTTTAAGGGGGCCTGGACCCGCCCACTTCCGCTTTGGGGGCGAGCAACAGTTGCCAGGGCAACCCTGGGCATGGCAGGGGGCTTAAAGGGGGCCTGGACCCGCCCACTTCCGCTTTGGGGGCCAGCAACAGTTGCCAGGGCAACCCTGGGCATGGCAGGGTGCTTAAGGGGGCCTGGACCCGCCTACTTCCGCTTTGGGGGCCAGCAACAGTTGCCAGGGCAACCCTTGGCATGGCAGGGGGCTCAAGGGGGCCTGGACCCGCCCACTTCCGCTTTGGGGGCCAGCAACAGTTGCCAGGGCAACCCTGGGCATGGCAGGGGCTTGAAGGGGGCCTGGACCCGCCCACTTCCGCTTTGGGGGCCAGCAACAGTTGCCAGGGCAACCCTGGGCATGGCAGGGGGCTCAAGGGGGCCTGGACCCGCCCACTTCCGCTTTGGGGGCCAGCAACAGTTGCCAGGGCAACCCTGGGCATGGCAGGGGGCTTGAAGGGGGCCTGGACCCACCCACTTCCGCTTTGGGGGCCAGCAACAGTTGCCAGGGCAACCCTGGGCATGGCAGGGGGCTTGAAGGGGGCCTGGACCCGCCCACTTCCGCTTTGGGGGCCAGCAACAGTTGCCAGGGCAACCCTGGTCATGGCAGGGGGCTTAAGGGGGCCTGGACCCGCCCACTTCCGCTTTGGGGGCCAGCAACAGTTGCCAGGGCAACCCTGGGCATGGCAGGGGGCTTGAAGTGGGCCTGGACCCGCCCACTTCCGCTTTGGGGGCCAGCAACAGTTGCCAGGGCAACCCTGGGAAGGGCAGCGGGCTTTAAGGGGGCCTGGACCCGCCCACTTCCGCTTTGGGGGCCAGCAACAGTTGCCAGGGCAACCCTGGGCATGGCAGGGGGCTTAAAGGGGGCCTGGACCCGCCCACTTCCGCTTTGGGGGCCAGCAACAGTTGCCAGGGCAACCCTGGGCATGGCAGGGTGCTTAAGGGGGCCTGGACCCGCCTACTTCCGCTTTGGGGGCCAGCAACAGTTGCCAGGGCAACCCTTGGCATGGCAGGGGGCTCAAGGGGGCCTGGACCCGCCCACTTCCGCTTTGGGGGCCAGCAACAGTTGCCAGGGCAACCCTGGGCATGGCAGGGGCTTGAAGGGGGCCTGAACCCGCCCACTTCCGCTTTGGGGGCCAGCAACAGTTGCCAGGGCAACCCTGGGCATGGCAGGGTGCTTAAGGGGGCCTGGACCCGCCTACTTCCGCTTTGGGGGCCAGCAACAGTTGCCAGGGCAACCCTTGGCATGGCAGGGGGCTCAAGGGGGCCTGGACCCGCCCACTTCCGCTTTGGGGGCCAGCAACAGTTGCCAGGGCAACCCTGGGCATGGCAGGGGCTTGAAGGGGGCCTGGACCCGCCCACTTCCGCTTTGGGGGCCAGCAACAGTTGCCAGGGCAACCCTGGGCATGGCAGGGGGCTTGAAGGGGGCCTGGACCCGCCCACTTTCGCTTTGGGGGCCAGCAACAGTTGCCAGGGCAACCCTGGGAAGGGCAGCGGGCTTTAAGGGGGCCTGGACCCGCCCACTTCCGCTTTGGGGCCAGCAACAGTTGCCAGGGCAACCCTGGGCATGGCAGGGTGCTCAAGGGGGCCTGGACCCGCCCACTTCCGCTTTGGGGGCCAGCAACAGTTGCCAGGGCAACCCTGGGCATGGCAGGGGGCTCAAGGGGGCCTGGACCCGCCCACTTCCGCTTTGGGGGCCAGCAACAGTTGCCAGGGCAACCCTGGGCAGGGCAGGGGGCTTTAAGGGGGCCTGGACCCGCCCACTTCCGCTTTGGGGGCCAGCAACAGTTGCCAGGGCAACCCTGGGAAGGGCAGCGGGCTTTAAGGGGGCCTGGACCCGCCCACTTCCGCTTTGGGGGCCAGCAACAGTTGCCAGGGCAACCCTGGGCATGGCAGGGGGCTTAAAGGGGGCCTGGACCCGCCCACTTCCGCTTTGGGGGCCAGCAACAGTTGCCAGGGCAACCCTGGGCATGGCAGGGTGCTTAAGGGGGCCTGGACCCGCCCACTTCCGCTTTGGGGGCCAGCAACAGTTGCCAGGGCAACCCTTGGCATGGCAGGGGGCTCAAGGGGGCCTGGACCCGCCCACTTCCGCTTTGGGGGCCAGCAACAGTTGCCAGGGCAACCCTGGGCATGGCAGGGGCTTGAAGGGGGCCTGGACCCGCCCACTTCCGCTTTGGGGGCCAGCAACAGTTGCCAGGGCAACCCTGGGCATGGCAGGGGGCTCAAGGGGGCCTGGACCCGCCCACTTCCGCTTTGGGGGCCAGCAACAGTTGCCAGGGCAACCCTGGGCATGGCAGGGGGCTTGAAGGGGGCCTGGACCCACCCACTTCCGCTTTGGGGGCCAGCAACAGTTGCCAGGGCAACCCTGGGCATGGCAGGGGGCTTGAAGGGGGCCTGGACCCGCCCACTTCCGCTTTGGGGGCCAGCAACAGTTGCCAGGGCAACCCTGGGCATGGCAGGGGGCTTGAAGGGGGCCTGGACCCGCCCACTTCCGCTTTGGGGGCCAGCAACAGTTGCCAGGGCAACCCTGGGCATGGCAGGGTGCTTAAGGGGGCCTGGACCCGCCTACTTCCGCTTTGGGGGCCAGCAACAGTTGCCAGGGCAACCCTTGGCATGGCAGGGGGCTCAAGGGGGCCTGGACCCGCCAACTTCGCTTTGGGGGCAAGAAACAGTTGCCAGGGCAACCCTGGGCATGGCAGGGGCTTGAAGGGGGCCTGGACCCGCCCACTTCCGCTTTGGGGGCCAGCAACAGTTGCCAGGGCAACCCTGGGCATGGCAGGGGGCTCAAGGGGGCCTGGACCCGCCCACTTCCGCTTTGGGGGCCAGCAACAGTTGCCAGGGCAACCCTGGGCATGGCAGGGGGCTGAAGGGGGCCTGGACCCGCCCACTTCCTTTTTGGGGGCCAGCAACAGTTGCCAGGGCAACCCTGGGCATGGCAGGGGGCTTGAAGGGGGCCTGGACCCGCCCACTTTCGCTTTGGGGGCCAGCAACAGTTGCCAGGGCAACCCTGGGAAGGGCAGCGGGCTTTAAGGGGGCCTGGACCCGCCCACTTCCGCTTTGGGGCCAGCAACAGTTGCCAGGGCAACCCTGGGCATGGCAGGGTGCTCAAGGGGGCCTGGACCCGCCCACTTCCGCTTTGGGGGCCAGCAACAGTTGCCAGGGCAACCCTGGGCATGGCAGGGGGCTCAAGGGGGCCTGGACCCGCCCACTTCCGCTTTGGGGGCCAGCAACAGTTGCCAGGGCAACCCTGGGCATAGCAGGTGGCTTGAAGGGGGCCTGGACCCGCCCACTTCCGCTTTGGGGGCCAGCAACAGTTGCCAGGGCAACCCTGGGAAGGGCAGCGGGCTTTAAGGGGGCCTGGACCCGCCCACTTCCGCTTTGGGGGCCAGCAACAGTTGCCAGGGCAACCCTGGGCATGGCAGGGGGCTTAAAGGGGGCCTGGACCCGCCCACTTCCGCTTTGCGGGCCAGCAACAGTTGCCAGGGCAACCCTGGGCATGGCAGGGTGCTTAAGGGGGCCTGGACCCGCCTACTTTCGCTTTGGGGGCCAGCAACAGTTGCCAGGGCAACCCTTGGCATGGCAGGGGGCTCAAGGGGGCCTGGACCCGCCCACTTCCGCTTTGGGGGCCAGCAACAGTTGCCAGGGCAACCCTGGGCATGGCAGGGGCTTGAAGGGGGCCTGGACCCGCCCACTTCCGCTTTGGGGGCCAGCAACAGTTGCCAGGGCAACCCTGGGCATGGCAGGGGGCTCAAGGGGGCCTGGACCCGCCCACTTCCGCTTTGGGGGCCAGCAACAGTTGCCAGGGCAACCCTGGGCATAGCAGGTGGCTTGAAGGGGGCCTGGACCCGCCCACTTCCGCTTTGGGGGCCAGCAACAGTTGCCAGGGCAACCCTGGGCATGGCAGGGGGCTCAAGGGGGCCTGGACCCGCCCACTTCCGCTTTGGGGGCCAGCAACAGTTACCAGGGCAACCCTGGGCATGGCAGGGGGCTTGAAGGGGGCCTGGACCCGCCCACTTCCGCTTTGGGGGCCAGCAACAGTTGCCAGGGCAACCCTGGGCATGGCAGGGGGCTTAAGGGGGCCTGGACCCGCCCACTTCCGCTTTGGGGGCCAGCAACAGTTGCCAGGGCAACCCTGGGCATGGCAGGGGGCTCAAGGGGGCCTGGACCCGCCCACTTCCGCTTTGGGGGCCAGCAACAGTTGCCAGGGCAACCCTGGGCATGGCAGGGGGCTGAAGGGGGCCTGGACCCGCCCACTTCCGCTTTGGGGGCCAGCAACAGTTGCCAGGGCAACCCTGGGCATGGCAGGGGGCTTGAAGGGGGCCTGGACCCGCCCACTTTCGCTTTGGGGGCCAGCAACGGGCATGGCAGGGGGCTTGAAGGGGGCCTGGTCCCGCCCACTTCGGGGGCCAGCAACAGTTGCCAGGGCAACCCTGGGCATGGCAGGGGGCTTGAAGGGGGCCTGGACCCACCCACTTCCGCTTTGGGGGCCAGCAACAGTTGCCAGGGCAACCCTGGGCATGGCAGGGTGCTTAAGGGGGCCTGGACCCGCCCACTTCCGCTTTGGGGGCCAGCAACAGTTGCCAGGGCAACCCTTGGCATGGCAGGGGGCTCAAGGGGGCCTGGACCCGCCCACTTCCGCTTTGGGGGCCAGCAACAGTTGCCAGGGCAACCCTGGGCATGGCAGGGTGCTTAAGGGGGCCTGGACCCGCCCACTTCCGCTTTGGGGGCCAGCAACAGTTGCCAGGGCAACCCTTGGCATGGCAGGGGGCTCAAGGGGGCCTGGACCCGCCCACTTCCGCTTTGGGGGCCAGCAACAGTTGCCACGGCAACCCTGGGCATGGCAGGGGCTTGAAGGGGGCCTGGACCCGCCCACTTCCGCTTTGGGGGCCAGCAACAGTTGCCAGGGCAACCCTGGGCATGGCAGGGGGCTCAAGGGGGCCTGGACCCGCCCACTTCCGCTTTGGGGGCCAGCAACAGTTGCCAGGGCAACCCTGGGCAGGGCAGGGGGCTTTAAGGGGGCCTGGACCCGCCCACTTCCGCTTTGGGGGCCAGCAACAGTTGCCAGGGCAACCCTGGGAAGGGCAGCGGGCTTTAAGGGGGCCTGGACCCGCCCACTTCCGCTTTGGGGGCGAGCAACAGTTGCCAGGGCAACCCTGGGCATGGCAGGGGGCTTAAAGGGGGCCTGGACCCGCCCACTTCCGCTTTGGGGGCCAGCAACAGTTGCCAGGGCAACCCTGGGCATGGCAGGGTGCTTAAGGGGGCCTGGACCCGCCTACTTCCGCTTTGGGGGCCAGCAACAGTTGCCAGGGCAACCCTTGGCATGGCAGGGGGCTCAAGGGGGCCTGGACCCGCCCACTTCCGCTTTGGGGGCCAGCAACAGTTGCCAGGGCAACCCTGGGCATGGCAGGGGCTTGAAGGGGGCCTGGACCCGCCCACTTCCGCTTTGGGGGCCAGCAACAGTTGCCAGGGCAACCCTGGCATGGCAGGGGGCTCAAGGGGCCTGGACCCGCCCACTTCCGCTTTGGGGCCAGCAACAGTTGCCAGGGCAACCCTGGGCATGGCAGGGGGCTTGAAGGGGGCCTGACCCACCCACTTCCGCTTTGGGGGCCAGCAACAGTTGCCAGGGCAACCCTGGGCATGGCAGGGGGCTTGAAGGGGCCTGGACCCGCCCACTTCCGGCTTTGGGGGCCAGCAACAGTTGCCAGGGCAACCCTGGTCATGGCAGGGGGCTTAAGGGGGCCTGGACCCGCCCACTTCCGCTTTGGGGGCCAGCAACAGTTGCCAGGGCAACCCTGGGCATGGCAGGGGGCTTGAAGTGGGCCTGGACCCGCCCACTTCCGCTTTGGGGGCCAGCAACAGTTGCCAGGGCAACCCTGGGAAGGGCAGCGGGCTTTAAGGGGCTGGACCCGCCCACTTCCCGCTTTGGGGGCCAGCAACAGTTGCCAGGGCAACCCTGGGCATGGCAGGGGGCTTAAAGGGGGCCTGGACCCGCCCACTTCCGCTTTGGGGGCCAGCAACAGTTGCCAGGGCAACCCTGGGCATGGCAGGGTGCTTAAGGGGGCCTGGACCCGCCTACTTCCGCTTTGGGGGCCAGCAACAGTTGCCAGGGCAACCCTTGGGCATGGCAGGGGGCTCAAGGGGGCCTGGACCCGCCCACTTCCGCTTTGGGGGCCAGCAACAGTTGCCAGGGCAACCCTGGGCATGGCAGGGGCTTGAAGGGGCCTGGACCCGCCCACTTCCGCTTTGGGGGCCAGCAACAGTTGCCAGGGCAACCCTGGGCATGGCAGGGTGCTTAAGGGGGCCTGGACCCGCCTACTTCCGCTTTGGGGGCCAGCAACAGTTGCCAGGGCAACATGGCAGGGGGCTCAAGGGGGCCTGGACCCGCCCACTTCCGCTTTGGGGGCCAGCAACAGTTGCCAGGGCAACCCTGGGCATGGCAGGGGCTTGAAGGGGGCCTGGACCCGCCCACTTCCGCTTTGGGGGCCAGCAACAGTTGCCAGGGCAACCCTGGGCATGGCAGGGGGCTTGAAGGGGGCCTGGACCCGCCCACTTTCGCTTTGGGGGCCAGCAACAGTTGCCAGGGCAACCCTGGGAAGGGCAGCGGGCTTTAAGGGGGCCTGGACCCGCCCACTTCCGCTTTGGGGCCAGCAACAGTTGCCAGGGCAACCCTGGGCATGGCAGGGTGCTCAAGGGGGCCTGGACCCGCCCACTTCCGCTTTGGGGGCCAGCAACAGTTGCCAGGGCAACCCTGGGCATGGCAGGGGGCTCAAGGGGGCCTGGACCCGCCCACTTCCGCTTTGGGGGCCAGCAACAGTTGCCAGGGCAACCCTGGGCAGGGCAGGGGGCTTTAAGGGGGCCTGGACCCGCCCACTTCCGCTTTGGGGGCCAGCAACAGTTGCCAGGGCAACCCTGGGAGGGCAGCGGCTTTAAGGGGGCCTGGACCCGCCCACTTCCGCTTTGGGGGCCAGCAACAGTTGCCAGGGCAACCCTGGGCATGGCAGGGGCTTAAAGGGGGCCTGGACCCGCCCACTTCCGCTTTGGGGGCCAGCAACAGTTGCCAGGGCAACCCTGGGCATGGCAGGGTGCTTAAGGGGGCCTGGACCCGCCCACTTCCGCTTTGGGGGCCAGCAACAGTTGCCAGGGCAACCCTTGGCATGGCAGGGGGCTCAAGGGGGCCTGGACCCGCCCACTTCCGCTTTGGGGGCCAGCAACAGTTGCCAGGGCAACCCTGGGCATGGCAGGGGCTTGAAGGGGGCCTGGACCAAAGGGGGCCTGGACCCGCCCACTTCCGCTTTGGGGGCCAGCAACAGTTGCCAGGGCAACCCTGGGCATGGCAGGGGGCTTGAAGGGGGCCTGGACCCACCCACTTCCGCTTTGGGGCCAGCAACAGTTGCCAGGGCAACCCTGGGCATGGCAGGGGGCTTGAAGGGGGCCTGGACCCGCCCACTTCCGCTTTGGGGGCCAGCAACAGTTGCCAGGGCAACCCTGGGCATGGCAGGGGGCTTGAAGGGGGCCTGGACCCGCCCACTTCCGCTTTGGGGGCCAGCAACAGTTGCCAGGGCAACCCTGGGCATGGCAGGGTGCTTAAGGGGGCCTGGACCCGCCTACTTCCGCTTTGGGGGCCAGCAACAGTTGCCAGGGCAACCCTTGGCATGGCAGGGGGCTCAAGGGGGCCTGGACCCGCCAACTTCGCTTTGGGGGGCAAGAAACAGTTGCCAGGGCAACCCTGGGCATGGCAGGGGCTTGAAGGGGGCCTGGACCCGCCCACTTCCGCTTTGGGGGCCAGCAACAGTTGCCAGGGCAACCCTGGGCATGGCAGGGGGCTCAAGGGGGCCTGGACCCGCCCACTTCCGCTTTGGGGGCCAGCAACAGTTGCCAGGGCAACCCTGGGCAGGGCAGGGGGCTTTAAGGGGGCCTGGACCCGCCCACTTCCGCTTTGGGGGCCAGCAACAGTTGCCAGGGCAACCCTGGGAAGGGCAGCGGGCTTTAAGGGGGCCTGGACCCGCCCACTTCCGCTTTGGGGGCGAGCAACAGTTGCCAGGGCAACCCTGGGCATGGCAGGGGGCTTAAAGGGGGCCTGGACCCGCCCACTTCCGCTTTGGGGGCCAGCAACAGTTGCCAGGGCAACCCTGGGCATGGCAGGGGGCTTGAAGGGGGCCTGGACCCGCCCACTTCCGCTTTGGGGGCCAGCAACAGTTGCCAGGGCAACCCTGGGCATGGCAGGGTGCTTAAGGGGGCCTGGACCCGCCTACTTCCGCTTTGGGGGCCAGCAACAGTTGCCAGGGCAACCCTTGGCATGGCAGGGGGCTCAAGGGGGCCTGGACCCGCCAACTTCGCTTTGGGGGCAAGAAACAGTTGCCAGGGCAACCCTGGGCATGGCAGGGGCTTGAAGGGGGCCTGGACCCGCCCACTTCCGCTTTGGGGGCCAGCAACAGTTGCCAGGGCAACCCTGGGCATGGCAGGGGGCTCAAGGGGGCCTGGACCCGCCCACTTCCGCTTTGGGGGCCAGCAACAGTTGCCAGGGCAACCCTGGGCAGGGCAGGGGGCTTTAAGGGGGCCTGGACCCGCCCACTTCCGCTTTGGGGGCCAGCAACAGTTGCCAGGGCAACCCTGGGAAGGGCAGCGGGCTTTAAGGGGGCCTGGACCCGCCCACTTCCGCTTTGGGGGCGAGCAACAGTTGCCAGGGCAACCCTGGGCATGGCAGGGGGCTTAAAGGGGGCCTGGACCCGCCCACTTCCGCTTTGGGGGCCAGCAACAGTTGCCAGGGCAACCCTGGGCATGGCAGGGTGCTTAAGGGGGCCTGGACCCGCCTACTTCCGCTTTGGGGGCCAGCAACAGTTGCCAGGGCAACCCTTGGCATGGCAGGGGGCTCAAGGGGCCTGGACCCGCCCACTTCCGCTTTGGGGGCCAGCAACAGTTGCCAGGGCAACCCTGGGCATGGCAGGGGCTTGAAGGGGGCCTGGACCCGCCCACTTCCGCTTTGGGGGCCAGCAACAGTTGCCAGGGCAACCCTGGGCATGGCAGGGGGCTCAAGGGGGCCTGGACCCGCCCACTTCCGCTTTGGGGGCCAGCAACAGTTGCCAGGGCAACCCTGGGCATGGCAGGGGGCTTGAAGGGGGCCTGGACCCACCCACTTCCGCTTTGGGGGCCAGCAACAGTTGCCAGGGCAACCCTGGGCATGGCAGGGGGCTTGAAGGGGGCCTGGACCCGCCCACTTCCGCTTTGGGGGCCAGCAACAGTTGCCAGGGCAACCCTGGTCATGGCAGGGGGCTTAAGGGGGCCTGGACCCGCCCACTTCCGCTTTGGGGGCCAGCAACAGTTGCCAGGGCAACCCTGGGCATGGCAGGGGGCTTGAAGTGGGCCTGGACCCGCCCACTTCCGCTTTGGGGGCCAGCAACAGTTGCCAGGGCAACCCTGGGAAGGGCAGCGGGCTTTAAGGGGGCCTGGACCCGCCCACTTCCGCTTTGGGGGCCAGCAACAGTTGCCAGGGCAACCCTGGGCATGGCAGGGGGCTTAAAGGGGGCCTGGACCCGCCCACTTCCGCTTTGGGGGCCAGCAACAGTTGCCAGGGCAACCCTGGGCATGGCAGGGTGCTTAAGGGGGCCTGGACCCGCCTACTTCCGCTTTGGGGGCCAGCAACAGTTGCCAGGGCAACCCTTGGCATGGCAGGGGGCTCAAGGGGGCCTGGACCCGCCCACTTCCGCTTTGGGGGCCAGCAACAGTTGCCAGGGCAACCCTGGGCATGGCAGGGGCTTGAAGGGGGCCTGGACCCGCCCACTTCCGCTTTGGGGGCCAGCAACAGTTGCCAGGGCAACCCTGGGCATGGCAGGGTGCTTAAGGGGGCCTGGACCCGCCTACTTCCGCTTTGGGGGCCAGCAACAGTTGCCAGGGCAACCCTTGGCATGGCAGGGGGCTCAAGGGGGCCTGGACCCCGCCCACTTCCGCTTTGGGGGCCAGCAACAGTTGCCAGGGCAACCCTGGGCATGGCAGGGGCTTGAAGGGGGCCTGGACCCGCCCACTTCCGCTTTGGGGGCCAGCAACAGTTGCCAGGGCAACCCTGGGCATGGCAGGGGGCTTGAAGGGGGCCTGGACCCGCCCACTTTCGCTTTGGGGGCCAGCAACAGTTGCCAGGGCAACCCTGGGAAGGGCAGCGGGCTTTAAGGGGGCCTGGACCCGCCCACTTCCGCTTTGGGGCCAGCAACAGTTGCCAGGGCAACCCTGGGCATGGCAGGGTGCTCAAGGGGGCCTGGACCCGCCCACTTCCGCTTTGGGGGCCAGCAACAGTTGCCAGGGCAACCCTGGGCATGGCAGGGGGCTCAAGGGGGCCTGGACCCGCCCACTTCCGCTTTGGGGGCCAGCAACAGTTGCCAGGGCAACCCTGGGCAGGGCAGGGGGCTTTAAGGGGGCCTGGACCCGCCCACTTCCGCTTTGGGGGCCAGCAACAGTTGCCAGGGCAACCCTGGGAAGGGCAGCGGGCTTTAAGGGGGCCTGGACCCGCCCACTTCCGCTTTGGGGGCCAGCAACAGTTGCCAGGGCAACCCTGGGCATGGCAGGGGGCTTAAAGGGGGCCTGGACCCGCCCACTTCCGCTTTGGGGGCCAGCAACAGTTGCCAGGGCAACCCTGGGCATGGCAGGGTGCTTAAGGGGGCCTGGACCCGCCCACTTCCGCTTTGGGGGCCAGCAACAGTTGCCAGGGCAACCCTTGGCATGGCAGGGGGCTCAAGGGGGCCTGGACCCGCCCACTTCCGCTTTGGGGGCCAGCAACAGTTGCCAGGGCAACCCTGGGCATGGCAGGGGCTTGAAGGGGGCCTGGACCCGCCCACTTCCGCTTTGGGGGCCAGCAACAGTTGCCAGGGCAACCCTGGGCATGGCAGGGGGCTCAAGGGGGCCTGGACCCGCCCACTTCCGCTTTGGGGGCCAGCAACAGTTGCCAGGGCAACCTGGGCATGGCAGGTGGCTTGAAGGGGGCCTGGACCCACCCACTTCCGCTTTGGGGGCCAGCAACAGTTGCCAGGGCAACCCTGGGCATGGCAGGGGGCTTGAAGGGGGCCTGGACCCGCCCACTTCCGCTTTGGGGGCCAGCAACAGTTGCCAGGGCAACCCTGGGCATGGCAGGGGGCTTGAAGGGGGCCTGGACCCGCCCACTTCCGCTTTGGGGGCCAGCAACAGTTGCCAGGGCAACCCTGGGCATGGCAGGGTGCTTAAGGGGGCCTGGACCCGCCTACTTCCGCTTTGGGGGCCAGCAACAGTTGCCAGGGCAACCCTTGGCATGGCAGGGGGCTCAAGGGGGCCTGGACCCGCCAACTTCGCTTTGGGGGCAAGAAACAGTTGCCAGGGCAACCCTGGGCATGGCAGGGGCTTGAAGGGGGCCTGGACCCGCCCACTTCCGCTTTGGGGGCCAGCAACAGTTGCCAGGGCAACCCTGGGCATGGCAGGGGGCTTAAGGGGGCCTGGACCCGCCCACTTCCGCTTTGGGGGCCAGCAACAGTTGCCAGGGCAACCCTGGGCATGGCAGGGGGCTCAAGGGGGCCTGGACCCGCCCACTTCCGCTTTGGGGGCCAGCAACAGTTGCCAGGGCAACCCTGGGCATGGCAGGGGGCTGAAGGGGGCCTGGACCCGCCCACTTCCTTTTTGGGGGCCAGCAACAGTTGCCAGGGCAACCCTGGGCATGGCAGGGGGCTTGAAGGGGGCCTGGACCCGCCCACTTTCGCTTTGGGGGCCAGCAACAGTTGCCAGGGCAACCCTGGGAAGGGCAGCGGGATTTAAGGGGGCCTGGACCCGCCCACTTCCGCTTTGGGGCCAGCAACAGTTGCCAGGGCAACCCTGGGCATGGCAGGGTGCTCAAGGGGGCCTGGACCCGCCCACTTCCGCTTTGGGGGCCAGCAACAGTTGCCAGGGCAACCCTGGGCATGGCAGGGGGCTCAAGGGGGCCTGGACCCGCCCACTTCCGCTTTGGGGGCCAGCAACAGTTGCCAGGGCAACCCTGGGCATAGCAGGTGGCTTGAAGGGGGCCTGGACCCGCCCACTTCCGCTTTGGGGGCCAGCAACAGTTGCCAGGGCAACCCTGGGCATGGCAGGGGGCTCAAGGGGGCCTGGACCCGCCCACTTCCGCTTTGGGGGCCAGCAACAGTTACCAGGGCAACCCTGGGCATGGCAGGGGGCTTGAAGGGGGCCTGGACCCGCCCACTTCCGCTTTGGGGGCCAGCAACAGTTGCCAGGGCAACCCTGGGCATGGCAGGGGGCTTAAGGGGGCCTGGACCCGCCCACTTCCGCTTTGGGGGCCAGCAACAGTTGCCAGGGCAACCCTGGGCATGGCAGGGGGCTCAAGGGGGCCTGGACCCGCCCACTTCCGCTTTGGGGGCCAGCAACAGTTGCCAGGGCAACCCTGGGCATGGCAGGGGGCTGAAGGGGGCCTGGACCCGCCCACTTCCGCTTTGGGGGGCCAGCAACAGTTGCCAGGGCAACCCTGGGCATGGCAGGGGGCTTGAAGGGGGCCTGGACCCGCCCACTTTCGCTTTGGGGGCCAGCAACAGTTGCCAGGGCAACCCTGGGCATGGCAGGGGGCTTGAAGGGGGCCTGGTCCCGCCCACTTCGGGGGCCAGCAACAGTTGCCAGGGCAACCCAGGGCATGGCAGGGGGCTCAAGGGGGCCTGGACCCGCCCACTTCCGCTTTGGGCCCCAGCAACAGTTGCCAGGGCAACCCTGGGCATGGCAGGGGGCTTAAAGGGGGCCTGGACCCGCCCACTTCCGCTTTGGGGGCCAGCAACAGTTGCCAGGGCAACCCTGGGCATGGAAGGGGGCTTTAAGGGGGCCTGGACCCGCCCACTTCCGCTTTGGGGGCCAGCAACAGTTGCCAGGGCAACCCTGGGCATGGAAGGGGGCTTTAAGGGGGCCTGGACCCGCCCACTTCCGCTTTGGGGGCCAGCAACAGTTGCCAGGGCAACCCTGGGCATGGCAGGGTGCTTAAGGGGGCCTGGACCCGCCCACTTCCGCTTTGGGGGCCAGCAACAGTTGCCAGGGCAACCCTTGGCATGGCAGGGGGCTCAAGGGGGCCTGGACCCGCCCACTTCCGCTTTGGGGGCCAGCAACAGTTGCCAGGGCAACCCTGGGCATGGCAGGGGGCTTAAAGGGGGCCTGGACCCGCCCACTTTCGCTTTGGGGGCCAGCAACAGTTGCCAGGGCAACCCTGGGCAGGGCAGGGGGCTTTAAGGGGGCCTGGACCCGCCCACTTCCGCTTTGGGGGCCAGCAACAGTTGCCAGGGCAACCCTGGGAAGGGCAGCGGGCTTTAAGGGGGCCTGGACCCGCCCACTTCCGCTTTGGGGGCCAGCAACAGTTGCCAGGGCAACCCTGGGCATGGCAGGGGGCTTAAAGGGGGCCTGGACCCGCCCACTTCCGCTTTGGGGGCCAGCAACAGTTGCCAGGGCAACCCTGGGCATGGCAGGGTGCTTAAGGGGGCCTGGACCCGCCCACTTCCGCTTTGGGGGCCAGCAACAGTTGCCAGGGCAACCCTTGGGCATGGCAGGGGCTCAAGGGGCCTGGACCCGCCCACTTCCGCTTTGGGGGCCAGCAACAGTTGCCAGGGCAACCCTGGGCATGGCAAGGGGCTTAAAGGGGGCCTGGACCCGCCCACTTCCGCTTTGGGGGCCAGCAACAGTTGCCAGGGCAACCCTGGGCATGGCAGGGGGTTTAAAGGGGGCCTGGACCCGCCCACTTCCGCTTTGGGGGCCAGCAACAGTTGCCAGGGCAACCCTGGGCAGGCAGGGGGCCTGGACCCGCCCACTTCCGCTTTGGGGGCCAGCAACAGTTGCCAGGGCAACCCTGGGCATGGCAGGGGGCTTAAAGGGGGCCTGGACCCGCCCAATTCCGCTTTGGGGGCCAGCAACAGTTGCCAGGGCAACCCTGGGCATGGCAGAAGGCTTAAGGGGGGACTGGACCCGCCCACTTCCGCTTTGGGGGCCAGCAACAGTTGCCAGGGCAACCCTGGGCATGGCAGGGGGCTCAAGGGGGCCTGGACCCGCCCACTTCCGCTTTGGGGGCCAGCAACAGTTGCCAGGGCAACCCTGGGCATGGCAGGGGCTTAAAGGGGGCCTGGACCCGCCCACTTCCGCTTTGGGGGCCAGCAACAGTTGCCAGGGCAACCCTGGGCAGGGCAGGGGGCTTGAAGGGGGCCTGGACCCGCCCACTTCCACTTTGGGGGCCAGCAACAGTTGCCAGGGCAACCCTGGGCATGGCAGGGGGGCTTAAAGGGGGCCTGGACCCGCCCACTTCCGCTTTGGGGGTCCAGCAACAGTTGCCAGGGCAACCCTGGGCAGGGCAGGGGGCTTTAAGGGGGCCTGGACCCGCCCACTTCCGCTTTGGGGGCCAGCAACAGTTGCCAGGGCAACCCTGGGAAGGGCAGCGGGCTTTAAGGGGCCTGGACCCGCCCACTTCTTCTTTGGGGGCCAGCAACAGTTGCCAGGGCAACCCTGGGCATGGCAGGGGGCTTAAAGGGGGCCTGGACCCGCCCACTTCCGCTTTGGGGGCCAGCAACAGTTGCCAGGGCAACCCTGGGCATGGCAGGGGGCTTAAAGGGGGCCTGGACCCGCCCACTTCCGCTTTGGGGGCCAGCAACAGTTGCCAGGGCAACCCTGGGCAGGCAGGGGGCCTGGACCCGCCCACTTCCGCTTTGGGGGCCAGCAACAGTTGCCAGGGCAACCCTGGGCATGGCAGGGGGCTTAAAGGGGCCTGGACCCGCCCACTTCCGCTTTGGGGGCCAGCAACAGTTGCCAGGGCAACCCTGGGCATGGCAGAAGGCTTAAGGGGGGCCTGGACCCGCCCACTTCCGCTTTGGGGGCCAGCAACAGTTGCCAGGGCAACCCTGGGCATGGCAGGGGGCTCAAGGGGGCCTGGACCCGCCCACTTCCGCTTTGGGGGCCAGCAACAGTTGCCAGGGCAACCCTGGGCATGGCAGGGGGCTTAAAGGGGGCCTGGACCCGCCCACTTCCGCTTTGGGGGACAGCAACAGTTGCCAGGGCAACCCTGGGCATGGCAGGGGGCTTGAAGGGGGCCTGGACCCGCCCACTTCCGCTTTGGGGGCCAGCAACAGTTGCCAGGGCAACCCTGGTCATGGCAGGGGGCTTAAGGGGGCCTGGACCCGCCCACTTCCGCTTTGGGGGCCAGCAACAGTTGCCAGGGCAACCCTGGGCATGGCAGGGGCTTGAAGGGGGCCTGGACCCGCCCACTTCCGCTTTGGGGGCCAGCAACAGTTGCCAGGGCAACCCTGGGCATGGCAGGGGGCTCAAGGGGGCCTGGACCCGCCCACTTCCGCTTTGGGGGCCAGCAACAGTTGCCAGGGCAACCCTGGGCAGGGCAGGGGGCGCATGGCAGGGGGCTTGAAGGGGGCCTGGACCCGCCCACTTCCGCTTTGGGGGCCAGCAACAGTTGCCAGGGCAACCCTGGGCATGGCAGGGGGCTTAAAGTGGGCCTGGACCCGCCCACTTCCGCTTTGGGGGCCAGCAACAGTTGCCATTGCAACCCTGGGAAGGGCAGTGGGCTTTAAGGGGGCCTGGACCCGCCCACTTCCGCTTTGGGGGCCAGCAACAGTTGCCAGGGCAACCCTGGGCATGGCAGGGGGCTTAAAGGGGGCCTGGACCCGCCCACTTCCGCTTTGGGGGCCAGCAACAGTTGCCAGGGCAACCCTGGGCATGGCAGGGTGCTTAAGGGGGCCTGGACCCGCCTACTTCCGCTTTGGGGGCCAGCAACAGTTGCCAGGGCAACCCTTGGCATGGCAGGGGGCTCAAGGGGGCCTGGACCCGCCCACTTCCGCTTTGGGGGCCAGCAACAGTTGCCAGGGCAACCCTGGGCATGGCAGGGGCTTGAAGGGGGCCTGGACCCGCCCACTTCCGCTTTGGGGGCCAGCAACAGTTGCCAGGGCAACCCTGGGCATGGCAGGGGGCTCAAGGGGGCCTGGACCCGCCCACTTCCGCTTTGGGGGCCAGCAACAGTTGCCAGGGCAACCCTGGGCATGGCAGGGGGCTTGAAGGGGGCCTGGACCCACCCACTTCCGCTTTGGGGGCCAGCAACAGTTGCCAGGGCAACCCTGGGCATGGCAGTGGGCTTGAAGGGGGCCTGGACCCGCCCACTTCCGCTTTGGGGGCCAGCAACAGTTTGCCAGGGCAACCCTGGTCATGGCAGGGGGCTTAAGGGGGCCTGGACCCGCCCACTTCCGCTTTGGGGCCAGCAACAGTTGCCAGGGCAACCCTGGGCATGGCAGGGGGCTTGAAGTGGGCCTGGACCCGCCCACTTCCGCTTTGGGGGCCAGCAACAGTTGCCAGGGCAACCCTGGGAAGGGCAGCGGGCTTTAAGGGGGCCTGGACCCGCCCACTTCCGCTTTGGGGGCCAGCAACAGTTGCCAGGGCAACCCTGGGCATGGCAGGGGGCTTAAAGGGGGCCTGGACCCGCCCACTTCCGCTTTGGGGGCCAGCAACAGTTGCCAGGGCAACCCTGGGCATGGCAGGGTGCTTAAGGGGGCCTGGACCCGCCTACTTCCGCTTTGGGGGCCAGCAACAGTTGCCAGGGCAACCCTTGGCATGGCAGGGGGCTCAAGGGGCCTGGACCCGCCCACTTCCGCTTTGGGGGCCAGCAACAGTTGCCAGGGCAACCCTGGGCATGGCAGGGGCTTGAAGGGGGCCTGGACCCGCCCACTTCCGCTTTGGGGGCCAGCAACAGTTGCCAGGGCAACCCTGGGCATGGCAGGGGGCTCAATGGGGCCTGGACCCGCCCACTTCCGCTTTGGGGGCCAGCAACAGTTGCCAGGGAAACCCTGGGCATGGCAGGGGCTTGAAGGGGGCCTGGACCCGCCCACTTCCGCTTTGGGGGCCAGCAACAGTTGCCAGGGCAACCCTGGGCATGGCAGGGGGCTCAAGGGGGCCTGGACCCGCCCACTTCCGCTTTGGGGGCCAACAACAGTTGCCAGGGCAACCCTGGGCATGGCAGGGGGCTTGAAGGGGGCCTGGACCCACCCACTTCCGCTTTGGGGGCCAGCAACAGTTGCCAGGGCAACCCTGGGCATGGCAGGGGGCTTGAAGGGGGCCTGGACCCGCCCACTTCCGCTTTGGGGGCCAGCAACAGTTGCCAGGGCAACCCTGGTCATGGCCGGGGGCTTAAGGGGGCCTGGACCCGCCCACTTCCGCTTTGGGGGGCCAGCAACAGTTGCCAGGGCAACCCTGGGCATGGCAGGGGGCTTGAAGTGGGCCTGGGACCCGCCCACTTCCGCTTTGGGGGCCAGCAACAGTTGCCAGGGCAACCCTGGGCATAGCAGGTGGCTTGAAGGGGGCCTGGACCCGCCCACTTCCGCTTTGGGGGCCAGCAACAGTTGCCAGGGCAACCCTGGGCATGGCAGGGGGCTCAAGGGGGCCTGGACCCGCCCACTTCCGCTTTGGGGGCCAGCAACAGTTACCAGGGCAACCCTTGGCATGGCAGGGGGCTTGAAGGGGGCCTGGACCCGCCCACTTCCGCTTTGGGGGCCAGCAACAGTTGCCAGGGCAACCCTGGGCATGGCAGGGGGCTTAAGGGGGCCTGGACCCGCCCACTTCCGCTTTGGGGGCCAGCAACAGTTGCCAGGGCAACCCTGGGCATGGCAGGGGGCTCAAGGGGGCCTGGACCCGCCCACTTCTGCTTTGGGGGCCAGCAACAGTTGCCAGGGCAACCCTGGGCATGGAAGGGGGCTTGAAGGGGGCCTGGACCCGCCCACTTTCGCTTTGGGGGCCAGCAACAGTTGCCAGGGCAACCCTGGGCATGGCAGGGGGCTTGAAGGGGGCCTGGTCCCGCCCACTTCGGGGGCCAGCAACAGTTGCCAGGGCAACCCTGGGCATGGCAGGGGCTCAAGGGGGCCTGGACCCGCCCACTTCCGCTTTGGGCCCCAGCAACAGTTGCCAGGGCAACCCTGGGCATGGCAGGGGGCTTAAAGGGGGCCTGGACCCGCCCACTTCCGCTTTGGGGGCCAGCAACAGTTGCCAGGGCAACCCTGGGCATGGAAGGGGGCTTTAAGGGGGCCTGGACCCGCCCACTTCCGCTTTGGGGGCCAGCAACAGTTGCCAGGGCAACCCTGGGCATGGCAGGGTGCTTAAGGGGGCCTGGACCCGCCCACTTCCGCTTTGGGGGCCAGCAACAGTTGCCAGGGCAACCCTTGGCATGGCAGGGGGCTCAAGGGGGCCTGGACCCGCCCACTTCCGCTTTGGGGGCCAGCAACAGTTGCCAGGGCAACCCTGGGCATGGCAGGGGGCTTGAAGGGGGCCTGGACCCGCCCACTTCCGCTTTGGGGGCCAGCAACAGTTGCCAGGGCAACCTTGGGCATGGCAGGGGGCTCAAGGGGGCCTGGACCCGCCCAGTTCCGCTTTGGGGCCAGCAACAGTTGCCAGGGCAACCCTGGGCATGGCATGGGGCTTGAAGGGGGCCTGGACCCGCCCACTTCCGCTTTGGGGGCCAGCAACAGTTGCCAGGGCAACCCTGGGCATGCCAGGGGGCTTGAAGGGGGCCTGGACCAACCCACTTCCGCTTTTGGGGCCAGCAACAGTTGCCAGGGCAACCCTGGGCATGGCAGGGGGCTTTAAGGGGGCCTGGACCCGCCCACTTCCGCTTTGGGGGCCAGCAACAGTTACCAGGGCAACCCTGGGCATGGCAGGGGGCTCAAGGGGGCCTGGGCCCGCCCACTTCCGCTTTGGGGGCCAGCAAACAGTTGCCAGGGCTACCCTGGGCATGGCAGGGGGCTCAAGGGGGCCTGGACCCGCCCACTTCCGCTTTGGGGGCCAGCAACAGTTGCCAGGGCAACCCTGGGCATGGCAGGGGGCTTTAAGGGGGCCTGGACCTGCCCACTTCCGCTTTGGGGGCCAGCAACACTTGCCAGGGCAACCCTGGGCATGGCAGGGGGCTTAAGGGGGCCTGGACCCGCCCACTTCCGCTTTGGGGCCAGCATCAGTTGCCAGGGCAACCCTGGGCAGTGCAGGGGGCTTTAAGGGGGCCTGGACCCGCCCACTTCCGCTTTGGGGGCCAGCAACAGTTACCAGGGCAACCCTGGGCATGGCAGGGGGCTCAAGGGGGCCTGGGCCCGCCCACTTCCGCTTTGGGGGCCAGCAACAGTTGCCAGGGCTACCCTGGGCATGGCAGGGGGCTCAAGGGGGCCTGGACCCGCCCACTTCCGCTTTGGGGGCCAGCAACAGTTGCCAGGGCAACCCTGGGCATGGCAGGGGGCTTTAAGGGGGCCTGGACCCGCCCACTTCCGCTTTGGGGGCCAGCAACACTTGCCAGGGCAACCCTGGGCATGGCAGGTGGCTTAAGGGGGCCTGGACCCGCCCACTTCCGCTTTGGGGGCCAGCAACAGTTGCCAGGGCTACCCTGGGCATGGCAGGGGGCTCAAGGGGGCCTGGACCCGCCCACTTCCGCTTTGGGGGCCAGCAACAGTTGCCAGGGCAACCCTGGGCATGGCAGGGGGCTTTAAGGGGGCCTGGACCCGCCCACTTCCGCTTTGGGGGCCAGCAACACTTGCCAGGGCAACCCTGGGCATGGCAGGGGGCTTAAGGGGGCCTGGACCCGCCCACTTCCGCTTTGGGGGCCAGCATCAGTTGCCAGGGCAACCCTGGGCAGTGCAGGGGGCTTTAAGGGGGCCTGGACCCACCCACTTCCGCTTTGGGGGCCAGCAACAGTTGCCAGGGCAACCCTGGGCATGGCAGGGGGCTTAAAGGGGGCCTGGACCCGCCCACTTCCGCTTTGGGGGCCAGCAACAGTTGCCAGGGCAACCCTGGGCATGGCAGGGGGTTTAAAGGGGGCCTGGACCCGCCCACTTCCGCTTTGGGAGCCAGCAACAGTTGCCAGGGCAACCCTGGGCAGGCAGGGGGCCTGGACCCGCCCACTTCCGCTTTGGGGGCCAGCAACAGTTGCCAGGGCAACCCTGGGCATGGCAGGGGGCTTAAAGGGGGCCTGGACCCGCCCAATTCCGCTTTGGGGGCCAGCAACAGTTGCCAGGGCAACCCTGGGCATGGCAGGGGGCTCAAGGGGGCCTGGACCCGCCCACTTCCGCTTTGGGGGCCAGCAACAGTTTCCAGGGCAATGCTGGGCATGGCAGGGGGCTCAAGGGGGCCTGGACCCGCCCACTTCCGCTTTGGGGGCCAGCAACAGTTGCCAGGGCAACCCTGGGCATGGCAGGTGGCTTAAAGGGGGCCTGGACCCGCCCACTTCCGCTTTGGGGGCCAGCAACAGTTGCCAGGGCAACCCTGGGCATGGCAGGGGGCTCAAGGGGGCCTGGACCCGCCCACTTCCGCTTTGGGGGCCAGCAACAGTTTCCAGGGCAACCCTGGGCATGGCAGGGGGCTTAAGGGGGCCTGGACCCGCCCACTTCCGCTTTGGGGGCCAGCAACAGTTGCCAGGGCAACCCTGGGCATGGCAGGGGGCTCAAGGGGGCCTGGGCCCGCCCACTTCCGCTTTGGGGGCCAGCAACAGTTGCCAGGGCTACCCTGGGCAGGGCAGGGGGCTCAAGGGGGCCTGGACCCGCCCACTTCCGCTTTGGGGGCCAGCTACAGTTACCAGGGCAACCCTGGGCATGGCAGGGGGCTTGAAGGGGGCCTGGACCCGCCCACTTCCGCTTTGGGGGCCAGCAACAGTTGCCAGGGCAACCCTGGGCATGGCAGGGGGCTCAAGGGGGCCTGGACCCGCCCACTTCCGCTTTGGGGGCCAGCAACAGTTGCCAGGGCAACCCTGGGTAGGGCAGGGGGCTTTAAGGGGGCCTGGACCCGCCCACTTCCGCTTTGGGGGCCAGCAACAGTTGCCAGGGCAACCCTGGGCATGGCAGGGGACTTAAGGGGGGCCTGGACCCGCCCACTTCCGCGTTGGGGGCCAGCAACAGTTGCCAGGGCAACCCTGGGCATGGCAGGGTGCTCAAGGGGGCCTGGACCCGCCCACTTCCGCTTTGGGGGCCAGCAACAGTTGCCAGGGCAACCCTGGTCATGGCAGGGGGCTTAAGGGGGCCTGGACCCGCCCACTTCCGCTTTGGGGGCCAGCAACAGTTGCCAGGGCAACCCTGGGCATGGCAGGGGCTTGAAGGGGGCCTGGACCCGCCCACTTCCGCTTTGGGGGCCAGCAAACAGTTGCCAGGGCAACCCTGGGCATGGCAGGGGGCTCAAGGGGGCCTGGACCCGCCCACTTCCGCTTTGGGGGCCAGCAACAGTTGCCAGGGCAACCCTGGGCAGGGCAGGGGGCGCATGGCAGGGGGCTTGAAGGGGGCCTGGACCCGCCCACTTCCGCTTTGGGGGCCAGCAACAGTTGCCAGGGCAACCCTGGGCATGGCAGGGGGCTTGAAGTGGGCCTGGACCCGCCCACTTCCGCTTTGGGGGCCAGCAACAGTTGCCAGGGCAACCCTGGGAAGGGCAGTGGGCTTGAAGGGGGCCTGGACCCGCCCACTTCCGCTTTGGGGGCCAGCAACAGTTGCCAGGGCAACCCTGGGCATGGCAGGGGGCTTAAAGGGGGCCTGGACCCGCCCACTTCCGCTTTGGGGGCCAGCAACAGTTGCCAGGGCAACCCTGGGCATGGCAGGGTGCTTAAGGGGGCCTGGACCCGCCTACTTCCGCTTTGGGGGCCAGCAACAGTTGCCAGGGCAACCCTTGGCATGGCAGGGGGCTCAAGGGGGCCTGGACCCGCCCACTTCCGCTTTGGGGGCCAGCAACAGTTGCCAGGGCAAACCCTGGGCATGGCAGGGGCTTGAAGGGGGCCTGGACCCGCCACTTCCGCTTTGGGGGCCAGCAACAGTTGCCAGGGCAACCCTGGGCATGGCAGGGGGCTCAAGGGGGCCTGGACCCGCCCACTTCCGCTTTGGGGGCCAGCAACAGTTGCCAGGGCAACCCTGGGCATGGCAGGGGGCTTGAAGGGGGCCTGGACCCACCCACTTCCGCTTTGGGGGCCAGCAACAGTTGCCAGGGCAACCCTGGGCATGGCAGGGGGCTTGAAGGGGGCCTGGACCCGCCCACTTCCGCTTTGGGGGCCAGCAACAGTTGCCAGGGCAACCCTGGTCATGGCAGGGGGCTTAAGGGGGCCTGGACCCGCCCACTTCCGCTTTGGGGGCCAGCAACAGTTGCCAGGGCAACCCTGGGCATGGCAGGGGGCTTGAAGTGGGCCTGGACCCGCCCACTTCCGCTTTGGGGGCCAGCAACAGTTGCCAGGGCAACCCTGGGAAGGGCAGCGGGCTTTAAGGGGGCCTGGACCCGCCCACTTCCGCTTTGGGGGCCAGCAACAGTTGCCAGGGCAACCCTGGGCATGGCAGGGGGCTTAAAGGGGGCCTGGACCCGCCCACTTCCGCTTTGGGGGCCAGCAACAGTTGCCAGGGCAACCCTGGGCATGGCAGGGTGCTTAAGGGGGCCTGGACCCGCCTACTTCCACTTTGGGGGCCAGCAACAGTTGCCAGGGCAACCCTTGGCATGGCAGGGGGCTCAAGGGGGCCTGGACCCGCCCACTTCCGCTTTGGGGGCCAGCAACAGTTGCCAGGGCAACCCTGGGCATGGCAGGGGCTTGAAGGGGGCCTGGACCCGCCCACTTCCGCTTTGGGGGCCAGCAACAGTTGCCAGGGCAACCCTGGGCATGGCAGGGGGCTCAAGGGGGCCTGGACCCGCCCACTTCCGCTTTGGGGGCCAGCAACAGTTGCCAGGGCAACCCTGGGCATGGCAGGGGCTTGAAGGGGGCCTGGACCCGCCCACTTCCGCTTTGGGGGCCAGCAACAGTTGCCAGGGCAACCCTGGGCATGGCAGGGGGCTCAAGGGGGCCTGGACCCGCCCACTTCCGCTTTGGGGGCCAGCAACAGTTGCCAGGGCAACCCTGGGCATGGCAGGGGGCTTGAAGGGGGCCTGGGACCCACCCACTTCCGCTTTGGGGGCCAGCAACAGTTGCCAGGGCAACCCTGGGCATGGCAGGGGGCTTGAAGGGGGCCTGGACCCGCCCACTTCCGCTTTGGGGGCCAGCAACAGTTGCCAGGGCAACCCTGGTCATGGCAGGGGGCTTAAGGGGGCCTGGACCCGCCCACTTCCGCTTTGGGGGCCAGCAACAGTTGCCAGGGCAACCCTGGGCATGGCAGGGGGCTTGAAGTGGGCCTGGACCCGCCCACTTCCGCTTTGGGGGCCAGCAACAGTTGCCAGGGCAACCCTGGGCATAGCAGGTGGCTTGAAGGGGGCCTGGACCCGCCCACTTCCGCTTTGGGGGCCAGCAACAGTTGCCAGGGCAACCCTGGGCATGGCAGGGGGCTCAAGGGGGCCTGGACCCGCCCACTTCCGCTTTGGGGGCCAGCAACAGTTACCAGGGCAACCCTTGGCATGGCAGGGGGCTTGAAGGGGGCCTGGACCCGCCCACTTCCGCTTTGGGGGCCAGCAACAGTTGCCAGGGCAACCCTGGGCATGGCAGGGGGCTTAAGGGGGCCTGGACCCGCCCACTTCCGCTTTGGGGGCCAGCAACAGTTGCCAGGGCAACCCTGGGCATGGCAGGGGGCTCAAGGGGGCCTGGACCCGCCCACTTCTGCTTTGGGGGCCAGCAACAGTTGCCAGGGCAACCCTGGGCATGGAAGGGGGCTTGAAGGGGGCCTGGACCCGCCCACTTTCGCTTTGGGGGCCAGCAACAGTTGCCAGGGCAACCCTGGGCATGGCAGGGGGCTTGAAGGGGGCCTGGTCCCGCCCACTTCGGGGGCCAGCAACAGTTGCCAGGGCAACCCTGGGCATGGCAGGGGGCTCAAGGGGGCCTGGACCCGCCCACTTCCGCTTTGGGCCCCAGCAACAGTTGCCAGGGCAACCCTGGGCATGGCAGGGGGCTTAAAGGGGGCCTGGACCCGCCCACTTCCGCTTTGGGGGCCAGCAACAGTTGCCAGGGCAACCCTGGGCATGGAAGGGGGCTTTAAGGGGGCCTGGACCCGCCCACTTCCGCTTTGGGGGCCAGCAACAGTTGCCAGGGCAACCCTGGGCATGGCAGGGTGCTTAAGGGGGCCTGGACCCGCCCACTTCCGCTTTGGGGGCCAGCAACAGTTGCCAGGGCAACCCTTGGCATGGCAGGGGGCTCAAGGGGGCCTGGACCCGCCCACTTCCGCTTTGGGGGCCAGCAACAGTTGCCAGGGCAACCCTGGGCATGGCAGGGGGCTTGAAGGGGGCCTGGACCCGCCCACTTCCGCTTTGGGGGCCAGCAACAGTTGCCAGGGCAACCTTGGGCATGGCAGGGGGCTCAAGGGGGCCTGGACCCGCCCAGTTCCGCTTTGGGGGCCAGCAACAGTTGCCAGGGCAACCCTGGGCATGGCAGGGGGCTTGAAGGGGGCCTGGACCCGCCCACTTCCGCTTTGGGGGCCAGCAACAGTTGCCAGGGCAACCCTGGGCATGCCAGGGGGCTTGAAGGGGGCCTGGACCCGCCCACTTCCGCTTTTGGGGCCAGCAACAGTTGCCAGGGCAACCCTGGGCATGGCAGGGGGCTTTAAGGGGGCCTGGACCCGCCCACTTCCGCTTTGGGGGCCAGCAACAGTTACCAGGGCAACCCTGGGCATGGCAGGGGGCTCAAGGGGGCCTGGGCCCGCCCACTTCCGCTTTGGGGGCCAGCAACAGTTGCCAGGGCTACCCTGGGCATGGCAGGGGGCTCAAGGGGGCCTGGACCCGCCCACTTCCGCTTTGGGGGCCAGCAACAGTTGCCAGGGCAACCCTGGGCATGGCAGGGGGCTTTAAGGGGGCCTGGACCTGCCCACTTCCGCTTTGGGGGCCAGCAACACTTGCCAGGGCAACCCTGGGCATGGCAGGGGGCTTAAGGGGGCCTGGACCCGCCCACTTCCGCTTTGGGGGCCAGCATCAGTTGCCAGGGCAACCCTGGGCAGTGCAGGGGGCTTTAAGGGGGCCTGGACCCGCCCACTTCCGCTTTGGGGGCCAGCAACAGTTACCAGGGCAACCCTGGGCAGTGCAGGGGGCTTTAAGGGGGCCTGGACCCGCCCACTTCCGCTTTGGGGGCCAGCAACAGTTACCAGGGCAACCCTGGGCATGGCAGGGGGCTCAAGGGGCCTGGACCCGCCCACTTCCGCTTTGGGGGCCAGCATCAGTTGCCAGGGCAACCCTGGGCAGTGCAGGGGGCTTTAAGGGGGCCTGGACCCGCCCACTTCCGCTTTGGGGGCCAGCAACAGTTACCAGGGCAACCCTGGGCATGGCAGGGGGCTCAAGGGGGCCTGGGCCCGCCCACTTCCGCTTTGGGGGCCAGCAACAGTTGCCAGGGCTACCCTGGGCATGGCAGGGGGCTCAAGGGGGCCTGGGACCCGCCCACTTCCGCTTTGGGGGCCAGCAACAGTTGCCAGGGCAACCCTGGGCATGGCAGGGGGCTTTAAGGGGGCCTGGACCCGCCCACTTCCGCTTTGGGGGCCAGCAACACTTGCCAGGGCAACCCTGGGCATGGCAGGTGGCTTAAGGGGGCCTGGACCCGCCCACTTCCGCTTTGGGGGCCAGCAACAGTTGCCAGGGCTACCCTGGGCATGGCAGGGGGCTCAAGGGGGCCTGGACCCGCCCACTTCCGCTTTGGGGGCCAGCAACAGTTGCCAGGGCAACCCTGGGCATGGCAGGGGGCTTTAAGGGGGCCTGGACCCGCCCACTTCCGCTTTGGGGGCCAGCAACACTTGCCAGGGCAACCCTGGGCATGGCAGGGGGCTTAAGGGGGCCTGGACCCGCCCACTTCCGCTTTGGGGGCCAGCATCAGTTGCCAGGGCAACCCTGGGCAGTGCAGGGGGCTTTAAGGGGGCCTGGACCCACCCACTTCCGCTTTGGGGGCCAGCAACAGTTGCCAGGGCAACCCTGGGCATGGCAGGGGGCTTAAAGGGGGCCTGGACCCGCCCACTTCCGCTTTGGGGGCCAGCAACAGTTGCCAGGGCAACCCTGGGCATGGCAGGGGGTTTAAAGGGGGCCTGGACCCGCCCACTTCCGCTTTGGGAGCCAGCAACAGTTGCCAGGGCAACCCTGGGCAGGCAGGGGGCCTGGACCCGCCCACTTCCGCTTTGGGGGCCAGCAACAGTTGCCAGGGCAACCCTGGGCATGGCAGGGGGCTTAAAGGGGGCCTGGACCCGCCCAATTCCGCTTTGGGGGCCAGCAACAGTTGCCAGGGCAACCCTGGGCATGGCAGGGGGCTCAAGGGGGCCTGGACCCGCCCACTTCCGCTTTGGGGGCCAGCAACAGTTTCCAGGGCAATGCTGGGCATGGCAGGGGGCTCAAGGGGGCCTGGACCCGCCCACTTCCGCTTTGGGGGCCAGCAACAGTTGCCAGGGCAACCCTGGGCATGGCAGGTGGCTTAAAGGGGGCCTGGACCCGCCCACTTCCGCTTTGGGGGCCAGCAACAGTTGCCAGGGCAACCCTGGGCATGGCAGGGGGCTCAAGGGGGCCTGGACCCGCCCACTTCCGCTTTGGGGGCCAGCAACAGTTTCCAGGGCAACCCTA